>NC_133326.1:181648454-181803454 GCF_042186555.1 Aquarana catesbeiana
GAGCCGTGTTTGTGTATAAAAGGAACGGCGAGCCGTTCGGTTTGAATGTCAACGGTTGTCTGTGTGTGGAAGAGGAGTTGTGGTGTGTGTTATAGGGGGAGGCCAGCGTCCTCTATAGTGTGTGAGGTGATATAGGAAGAAAGTGTACAAGTTCCCAATATAGAATGTATTACTGACATGGTCACACATCCAGAGCCCATTGTGTATATGTGAGCCCTCACCTTGTACAACAACCCATTCACTTTACACTAGAAATGGACTGCAAATAAGTATAAAAAACCTTTCTCTTCTTGGGGCTAATTCACACCCAGCATTATACAGCGCCTGTCACCACAAGGACATGTAGAACCCTCCTCTAGGTTGTCAGATGTGTACAGATAGGTTGTTTGGTTTGGTTAGGAAAACTTAAAGTATAAGTTCACCTTCACAGAGAATCTATAAGATGAGCCTTCACTGGACCCCAATCCCTTGTGCCCGTCACATACAGCCATTTGTGCCCGTCACATACAGCCATTTGTGCCCGTCACATACAGCCATTTGTGCCCATCACATACAGCAACTTGTGCCCGTCACATACAGCAACTTGTGCCCGTCACATACAGCCACTTGTGCCCGTCACATACAGCCATTTGTGCCCATCACATACAGCCATTTGTGCCCGTCACATACAGCCATTTGTGCCCGTCACATACAGCCATTTGTGCCCATCACATACAGCAACTTGTGCCCGTCACATACAGCAACTTGTGCCCGTCACATACAGCCACTTGTGCCCGTCACATACAGCCACTTGTGCCCGTCACATACAGCAACTTGTGCCCGTCACATACAGCCACTTGTGCCCGTCACATACAGCCACTTGTGCCCGTCACATACAGCCATTTGTGCCCGTCACATACAGCCACTTGTGCCCGTCACATACAGCCATTTGTGCCCCCCACATACAGCCACTTGTGCCCGTCACATACAGCCACTTGTGCCAATCACATACAGCCACTTGTGCCCGTCACATACAGCCACTTGTGCCCGTCACATACAGCCACTTGTGCCCGTCACATACAGCCACTTGTACCCATCACATACAGCCACTTGTGCCCATCAAATGCAGCCACTTGTGCCAATCACATACAGCCACTTGTGCCCATCAAATGCAGCCACTTGTGCCCGTCACATACAGCCACTTGTACCCGTCACATACAGCCACTTGTGCCCATCAAATGCAGCCACTTGTGCCAAACACATACAGCCACTTGTGCCCATTAAATGCAGCCACTTGTGCCCGTCACACACAGCCGCTTGTACCCGTCACCTACAGCCACTTGTGCCCAACAAATGCAGCTACTTGTGCCTATCAAATGCAGCCACTTGTGCCCATCACATACAGCCATTTGTGCCCATCAAATGCAGCCACTTGTGCCGTCACATACAGCCACTTGTGCCCATCAAATGCAGCCACTTGTGCCCGTCACATACAGCCACTTGTGCCCATCAAATGCAGCCACTTGTGCCAATCACATACAGCCACTTGTGCCCATCAAATGCAGCCACTTGTGCCCATCACATACAGCCACTTGTACCCGTCACATACAGCCACTTGTGCCCATCAAATGCAGCCACTTGTGCCAATCACATACAGTCACTTGTGCCCATCAAATGCAGCCACTTGTGCCCGTCACATACAGCCACTTGTGCCCGTCACATACAGCCACTTGTGCCCATCAAATGCAGCCACTTGTGCCCGTCACATACAGCCACTTGTGCCCATCAAATGCAGCCACTTGTGCCCGTCACATACAGCCACTTGTGCCCGTCACATACAGCCACTTGTGCCCGTCACATACAGCCACTTGTGCCCATCAAATGCAGCCACTTGTGCCCATCACATACAGCCACTTGTGCCCATCAAATGCAGCCACTTGTGCCCGTCACATACAGCCACTTGTGCCCATCACATACAGCCACTTGTGCCCATCAAATGCAGCCACTTGTGCCCGTCACATACACCCACTTGTGCCCGTCACATACAGCCACTTGTGCCCGTCACATACAGCCACTTGTGCCCGTCACATACAGCCACTTGTGCCCATCATATGCAGCCACTTGTGCCCATCATATGCAGCCACTTATACCCATCACATACAGCCACTTGTACCCGTCACATACAGCCACTTGTGCCCATCATATGCAGCCACTTGTATCCGTCACATACAGCCACTTGTGCCCGTCATATGCAGCCACTTGTGCCCGTCACATACAGCCACATGTGCCCATCAAATGCAGCCACTTGTGCCCGTCATATGCAGCCACTCCTGCCCATCAAATGTAGCCACTAGTGCCCATCAAATGCAGCCATTCGTGCCCATCAAATGCAGCCACTTATACCCATCACATACAGCCACTTGTACCCATCAAATGCAGCCACTTGTGCCCATCATATGCAGCAACTGGTGCCCAATTAAATGCAGCCACTCATGCCCATCAAATGCAGCTACTCGTGCCCATTATATGCAGCTGCTTGTGCCCATCATATGCAGCCACTTGTTCCCCCTAATATGCAGCCACTCGTGCCCATCACATGCAGCCGCTCGTGCCCATCAAATGCAGCCACTCGTGCCCATCAAATTCAGTCACTCTCATCCATCATATGCAGCCCCTTGTGCCCGTCATATGCAGCCATTTGTGCCCCATCATAAGCAGCCACTTGTGCCCGTCATATGCAGCCACTTGTGCCCATCAAATGCAGCCACTTGTGCCCCTCATATGCAGCCACTTGTGCCCATCAAATGCAGCCACTTGTGCCCGTCAAATGTAGCCACTCCTGCCCATCAAATGTAGCCACTAGTGCCCATCAAATGCAGCCACTAGTGCCCATCAAATGTAGCCACTCGTGCCCATCAAATGCAGCCACTTGTGCCCATCAAATGCAGCTGCTTGTGCCCGTCATATGCAGCCACTCATGCCCATCAAATGCAGCCACTCGTGCCCATCAAATGCAGATACTCATGCCCATTATATGCAGCACATACAGCCACTTGTGCCTGTCACATACAGCCACTTGTGCCCGTCACATACAGCCACTTGTGCCCGTCACATACAGCCACTTGTACCCATCACATACAGCCACTTGTGCCCATCAAATGCAGCCACTTGTGCCAATCACATACAGCCACTTGTGCCCATCAAATGCAGCCACTTGTGCCCGTCACATACAGCCACTTGTACCCGTCACATACAGCCACTTGTGCCCATCAAATGCAGCCACTTGTGCCAAACACATACAGCCACTTGTGCCCATTAAATGCAGCCACTTGTGCCCGTCACACACAGCCGCTTGTACCCGTCACCTACAGCCACTTGTGCCCAACAAATGCAGCTACTTGTGCCTATCAAATGCAGCCACTTGTGCCCATCACATACAGCCATTTGTGCCCATCAAATGCAGCCACTTGTGCCGTCACATACAGCCACTTGTGCCCATCAAATGCAGCCACTTGTGCCCGTCACATACAGCCACTTGTGCCAGTCACATACAGCCACTTGTGCCCATCAAATGCAGCCACTTGTGCCAATCACATACAGCCACTTGTGCCCATCAAATGCAGCCACTTGTGCCCATCACATACAGCCACTTGTACCCGTCACATACAGCCACTTGTGCCCATCAAATGCAGCCACTTGTGCCAATCACATACAGCCACTTGTGCCCATCAAATGCAGCCACTTGTGCCCATCACATACAGCCACTTGTGCCCGTCACATACAGCCACTTGTGCCCATCAAATGCAGCCACTTGTGCCCGTCACATACAGCCACTTGTGCCCATCAAATGCAGCCACTTGTGCCCGTCACATACAGCCACTTGTGCCCGTCACATACAGCCACTTGTGCCCATCACATACAGCCACTTGTGCCCATCAAATGCAGCCACTTGTGCCCATCACATACAGCCACTTGTGCCCATCAAATGCAGCCACTTGTGCCCGTCACATACAGCCACTTGTGCCCATCACATACAGCCACTTGTGCCCATCAAATGCAGCCACTTGTGCCCGTCACATACACCCACTTGTGCCCGTCACATACAGCCACTTGTGCCCGTCACATACAGCCACTTGTGCCCGTCACATACAGCCACTTGTGCCCATCATATGCAGCCACTTGTGCCCATCATATGCAGCCACTTATACCCATCACATACAGCCACTTGTACCCGTCACATACAGCCACTTGTGCCCATCATATGCAGCCACTTGTATCCGTCACATACAGCCACTTGTGCCCGTCATATGCAGCCACTTGTGCCCGTCACATACAGCCACATGTGCCCATCAAATGCAGCCACTTGTGCCCGTCATATGCAGCCACTCCTGCCCATCAAATGTAGCCACTAGTGCCCATCAAATGCAGCCATTCGTGCCCATCAAATGCAGCCACTTATACCCATCACATACAGCCACTTGTACCCATCAAATGCAGCCACTTGTGCCCATCATATGCAGCAACTGGTGCCCAATTAAATGCAGCCACTCATGCCCATCAAATGCAGCTACTCGTGCCCATTATATGCAGCTGCTTGTGCCCATCATATGCAGCCACTTGTTCCCCCTAATATGCAGCCACTCGTGCCCATCACATGCAGCCGCTCGTGCCCATCAAATGCAGCCACTCGTGCCCATCAAATTCAGTCACTCTCATCCATCATATGCAGCCCCTTGTGCCCGTCATATGCAGCCATTTGTGCCCCATCATAAGCAGCCACTTGTGCCCGTCATATGCAGCCACTTGTGCCCATCAAATGCAGCCACTTGTGCCCCTCATATGCAGCCACTTGTGCCCATCAAATGCAGCCACTTGTGCCCGTCAAATGTAGCCACTCCTGCCCATCAAATGTAGCCACTAGTGCCCATCAAATGCAGCCACTAGTGCCCATCAAATGTAGCCACTCGTGCCCATCAAATGCAGCCACTTGTGCCCATCAAATGCAGCTGCTTGTGCCCGTCATATGCAGCCACTCATGCCCATCAAATGCAGCCACTCGTGCCCATCAAATGCAGATACTCATGCCCATTATATGCAGCACATACAGCCACTTGTGCCTGTCACATACAGCCACTTGTGCCCGTCACATACAGCCACTTGTGCCCGTCACATACAGCCACTTGTGCCCATCACATACAGCCACTTGTGCCCATCAAATGCAGCCACTTGTGCCAATCACATACAGCCACTTGTGCCCATCAAATGCAGCCACTTGTGCCCGTCACATACAGCCACTTGTACCCGTCACATACAGCCACTTGTGCCCATCAAATGCAGCCACTTGTGCCAAACACATACAGCCACTTGTGCCCATTAAATGCAGCCACTTGTGCCCGTCACACACAGCCGCTTGTACCCGTCACCTACAGCCACTTGTGCCCAACAAATGCAGCTACTTGTGCCTATCAAATGCAGCCACTTGTGCCCATCACATACAGCCATTTGTGCCCATCAAATGCAGCCACTTGTGCCGTCACATACAGCCACTTGTGCCCATCAAATGCAGCCACTTGTGCCCGTCACATACAGCCACTTGTGCCAGTCACATACAGCCACTTGTGCCCATCAAATGCAGCCACTTGTGCCAATCACATACAGCCACTTGTGCCCATCAAATGCAGCCACTTGTGCCCATCACATACAGCCACTTGTACCCGTCACATACAGCCACTTGTGCCCATCAAATGCAGCCACTTGTGCCAATCACATACAGCCACTTGTGCCCATCAAATGCAGCCACTTGTGCCCATCACATACAGCCACTTGTGCCCGTCACATACAGCCACTTGTGCCCATCAAATGCAGCCACTTGTGCCCGTCACATACAGCCACTTGTGCCCATCAAATGCAGCCACTTGTGCCCGTCACATACAGCCACTTGTGCCCGTCACATACAGCCACTTGTGCCCGTCACATACAGCCACTTGTGCCCATCAAATGCAGCCACTTGTGCCCATCACATACAGCCACTTGTGCCCATCAAATGCAGCCACTTGTGCCCGTCACATACAGCCACTTGTGCCCATCACATACAGCCACTTGTGCCCATCAAATGCAGCCACTTGTGCCCGTCACATACACCCACTTGTGCCCGTCACATACAGCCACTTGTGCCCGTCACATACAGCCACTTGTGCCCGTCACATACAGCCACTTGTGCCCATCATATGCAGCCACTTGTGCCCATCATATGCAGCCACTTATACCCATCACATACAGCCACTTGTACCCGTCACATACAGCCACTTGTGCCCATCATATGCAGCCACTTGTATCCGTCACATACAGCCACTTGTGCCCGTCATATGCAGCCACTTGTGCCCGTCACATACAGCCACATGTGCCCATCAAATGCAGCCACTTGTGCCCGTCATATGCAGCCACTCCTGCCCATCAAATGTAGCCACTAGTGCCCATCAAATGCAGCCATTCGTGCCCATCAAATGCAGCCACTTATACCCATCACATACAGCCACTTGTACCCATCAAATGCAGCCACTTGTGCCCATCATATGCAGCAACTGGTGCCCAATTAAATGCAGCCACTCATGCCCATCAAATGCAGCTACTCGTGCCCATTATATGCAGCTGCTTGTGCCCATCATATGCAGCCACTTGTTCCCCCTAATATGCAGCCACTCGTGCCCATCACATGCAGCCGCTCGTGCCCATCAAATGCAGCCACTCGTGCCCATCAAATTCAGTCACTCTCATCCATCATATGCAGCCCCTTGTGCCCGTCATATGCAGCCATTTGTGCCCCATCATAAGCAGCCACTTGTGCCCGTCATATGCAGCCACTTGTGCCCATCAAATGCAGCCACTTGTGCCCCTCATATGCAGCCACTTGTGCCCATCAAATGCAGCCACTTGTGCCCGTCAAATGTAGCCACTCCTGCCCATCAAATGTAGCCACTAGTGCCCATCAAATGCAGCCACTAGTGCCCATCAAATGTAGCCACTCGTGCCCATCAAATGCAGCCACTTGTGCCCATCAAATGCAGCTGCTTGTGCCCGTCATATGCAGCCACTCATGCCCATCAAATGCAGCCACTCGTGCCCATCAAATGCAGATACTCATGCCCATTATATGCAGCTGCTTGTGCCCGTCATATGCAGCCACTTGTGCCCCATCATATGCAGCCACTCGTGCCCATCATATGCAGCCACTTTTGCTCGTCATATGCAGCCACTTGTGCCCATCAAATGCAGCCACTTTTGCCCATCATATGCAGCAACTGGTGCCCAATTAAATGCAGCCACTTATGCACATCAAATTCAGCCACTCTCATCCATCATATGCAGCTACTTGTGCCCGTCATATGCAGCCATTTGTGCCCCATCATATGCAGCCACTTGTGGTCATAAAATGCACTTGTGCCCGTCAGATACAGCCATTAGGGATGAGCTTCGAGTTCGAGTCGAACCCATGTTCGACCGTTCCTCGAAATGCGAACGATATGGGCAGTTCGCACCAAATTCAAGTGGCGCGTCACGGCCCATAATTCACTGTGGCATCACAGTGCATTGCTGGCTGATGATTGGCCAAGCATGCACTATGACCCGCATGCTTGGCCAGTCACAGTGCCGTCTGTACAGAGAGCTGTAGTTGGCCAAAGCCAGGGTGGCTTTGGCCAATTATGGCTCAGGGGGTTTAGTACATGCCCCACACTATATAAGGCCACCTGCACGTCGGCCCTGTGTAGTGTGTTCCGGCGTTGAGAGAAAGATGGAGAGAGAGAGACGATGTCATTTGATTTAAGTTAGATAGAGTAGGCAGGCGAGTCAGTTAGCTGCACTTACAGTGTATTGTGTATATACAGTCGTATGCAAAAGTTTAGGAACCCCTGACAATTTCCATGATTGTCATTTATAAATATTTGGGTGTTTGGATCAGCAATTTCATTTTGATCTATTAAATAACTGAAGGACACAGAAATATTTCAGTAGTGAAATGAGGTTTATTGGATTAACAAAAAATGCTCAATATGCATTAAAAACGAAATTAGACAGGTGCATAAATTTGAGCACCCCAACAGAAAAATCACATCAATATTTAGTAGAGCCTCCTTTAGCAGAAATAACAGCCTCTAGACGCTTCCTATAGCCTGTAATGAGTGTCTGGATTCTGGATGAGTATATTTTGGACTATTCCTCCTTACAAAACATCTCCATTTCAGTTAGGTTTGATGGTTGCCAAGCATGGACAGCCCGCTTCAAATCACCCCACAGATGTTCAATGATATTCAGGTCTGGGGACTGGGATGGCCATTCCAGAACATTGTACTTGTTCCTCTGCATAAATATCCGAGTAGATTTTGAGCAGTGTTTTGGGTCATTGTCTTGTTGAAATATCCAGCCCCGGCGTGTAACTTCAACTTTGTGACTGATTCCTCAACATTATTCTCAAGAATCTGCTGATATTGAGTGGAATCCATGCGACTCTCAACTTTAACCAGGTTCCCAGTACTGGCACTGGCCACACAGCCCCACAGCATGATGGAACCTCCACCAAATTTTACTGTGGGTAGCAAGTGTTTTTCTTGGAATGCTGTCTTCTTTTGCCGCCATGCATAACGCCCCTTCTTATGACCAAATAACTCAAATCTTTGTTTCATCAGTCCACAGTACCTTATTCCAAAATGAAGCTGGCTTGTCAAAATGTGCGTTTGCATACCTCAAGCGACTCCGTTTGTGGTGTGTGTGCAGAAAAGGCTTCTTTCGTATCACTCTCCCATAAAGCTTCTCCCTGTACAAAGTGCGCTGAATTGTTGAAGGATGCATAGTGACACCATCTGCAGCAAGTTTATGTTGTAGGTCTTTGGAGGTGGTCCGTGGGCTGTTTTTGAACATTCTCAACATCCTTTGCCTTTGCCTCTCCAATAATTTATGTGGCCTGCCACTTCTGGCCTTAACAAGAACTGTGCCTGTGGTCTTCTATTTCCTCACTATGTTCCTCACAGTGGACACTGACAGCTTATATGTCTGCAATAAATTTTTGTAGCCTTCCCCTAAACCATAATGTAGAACAATCTTTGTTTTCAGGTCATTTGAGAGTTGTTTTGAGGCCCCCATGTTTCCACTCTTCAGAGGAGAGTCAAAGAGAACAACAACTTGCAATTGGCCACCTTAAAAACCTTTTCTCATGATTGGATGCACCTGTCTATGAAGTTTAAGGCTTAATGAGCTCACCAAACCAATTGTGTGTTCCAATTAATCAGTGCGAAGTAGTTACAGGTATTCAAATCAACAAAATGACAAGGGTGCCCAAATTTATGCATCTGTCTAATTTCGTTTTGATGCATATTGCGCAACTGAAATATTACTGTGTCCTTCAGTTATTTGATAGATCAAAATTAAATTGCTGATCCAAACGCCCAAATATTTATAAATGACAATCATGGAAATTGTCAGGGGTTCCTAAACTTTTGCATACGACTGTATATGCATCCTAGGTGTTGTACACATATATACACTGTAATCAGTTTAGCTAGATCCGTTCCTGTTATTCTCTTCCTACTGACAGGCAGACAGGTGTTTTTACAGTATTTACAGCTACCTGAAGAAAATTGCTGGTGTTCCTCTGATCCTATTAGCTACGGTATTTACAGTTAGTGTAGTGCGTCCTCTGCACAGTGTGCACCTAAAGCTACCTGAAGAAAATTGGTGGTGTTCTTCTGATCCTATTAGTACCGCAGGCAGCTGCAGTATTTACAAGTTAGAGTAGTGCGTCCTCTGCATAGTGTGCACCTAAAGCTACCTGAAGAAAATTGGTGGTGTTCTTCTGATCTTATTAGTACCGCAGGCAACTGGAGTATTTACAAGTTAGTGTAGTGCGTCCTCTGCACAGTGTGCACCTAAAGCTACCTGAAGAAAATTGGTGGTGTTCCTCTGATCCTATTAGTACCGCAGGCAGCTGCAGTATTTACAAGTTAGTGTAGTGCGTCCTCTGCACAGTGTGCACCAAAGCTACCTGAAGAAAATTGGTGGTGTTCTTCTGATGCTATTAGTACCACAGGCAGTTGCAGTATGTGCAGTTAGTGCTGTGCGTCCTCTGCACAGTGTGCACCTAAAGATACCTGAAGACAATTGCTGTTGTTCTTCTGATCCTATTAGTACCACATGCAGCTGCAGTATTTACAAGTTAGTGTAGTGCGTCCTCTGCACAGTGTGCACCTAAAGCTACCTGAAGAAAATTGGTGGTGTTCTTCTGATCCTATTAGTACCACAGGCAGCTGCAGTATTTACAAGTTATTGTACTGCGGTCTCTGCACAGTGTGCACCTAAAGCTACTTGAAGAAAATTGGTGGTGTTCTTCTGATCCTATTAGTACCGCAAGCAGCTGCAGTATTTACAAGTTAGTGTAGTGCGTCCTCTGCACAGTGTGCACATAAAGCTACCTGCAGAAAATTGGTGGTCTTCTGATCCTATTAGTACCGCAGGCAGCTGCAGTATTTACAAGTTAGTGTAGTGCGTCCTCTGCACAGTGTTCACCTAAAGCTACCTGAAGAAAATTGGTGGTGTTCTTATGATCCTATTAGTACCACAGGCAGCTGCAGTATTTACAAGTTAGTGTAGTGCATCCTCTGCACAGTGTTCACCTAAAGCTACCTGAAGAAAATTGCTGTTGTTCTTCTGATCCTATTAGTACCGCAGGCAACTGCAGTATTTACAAGTTAGTGTAGTGCGTCCTCTGCACAGTGTGCACTTAAAGCTACCTGAAGAAAATCGGTGGTGTTCTTCTGATCCTATTAGTACCGCAGGCAGCTGCAGTATTTACAATTTAGTGTAGTGTGTCCTCTGCACAGTGTGCACCTAAAGCCACCTGAAGAAAATTGGTGGTGTTCTTCTGATCCTATTAGCACCGCAGGCAGCTGCAGTATTTACAAGTTAGTGTAGTGCATCCTCTGCACAGTGTGCACCTAAAGCTACCTGAAGAAAATTGGCTGTGTTCTTCTGATCCTATTAGTACTGCAGGCAGCTGCAGTATTTACAAGTTAGTGTAGTGTGTCCTCTGCACAGTGTGCACCTAAAGCTACCTGAAGAAAATTGGTGGTGTTCTTCTGATCCTATTAGTACCGCGGACAGTTGCAGTATTTACAAGTTAGTGTAGTGCGTCCTCTGCACAGTGTGCACCAAAGCTACCTGAAGAAAATTGGTGGTGTTCTTCTGTTCCTATTAGTACCACAGGCAGTTGCAGTATGTACAGTTAGTGTTGTGCGTCCTCTACACATTGTGCACCTAAAGATACCTGAAGACAATTGCTGTTGTTCTTCTGATCCTATTAGTACCACATGCAGCTGCAGTATTTACAAGTTAGTGTAGTGCGTCCTCTGCACAGTGTGCACCTAAAGCTACCTGAAGAAAATTGCTGTTGTTCTTCTGATCCTATTAGTACCGCAGGCAACTGCAGTATTTACAAGTTAGTGTAGTGCGTCCTCTGCACAGTGTGCACCTAAAGCTACCTGAAGAAAATCGGTGGTGTTCTTCTGATCCTATTAGTACCGCAGGCAGCTGCAGTATTTACAATTTAGTGTAGTGTGTCCTCTGCACAGTGTGCACCTAAAGCCACCTGAAGAAAATTGGTGGTGTTCTTCTGATCCTATTAGCACCGCAGGCAGCTGCAGTATTTACAAGTTAGTGTAGTGCATCCTCTGCACAGTGTGCATCTAAAGCTACCTGAAGAAAATTGGCTGTGTTCTTCTGATCCTATTAGTACTGCAGGCAGCTGCAGTATTTACAAGTTAGTGTAGTGTGTCCTCTGCACAGTGTGCACCTAAAGCTACCTGAAGAAAATTGGTGGTGTTCTTCTGATCCTATTAGTACCGCGGACAGTTGCAGTATTTACAAGTTAGTGTAGTGCGTCCTCTGCACAGTGTGCACCAAAGCTACCTGAAGAAAATTGGTGGTGTTCTTCTGTTCCTATTAGTACCACAGGCAGTTGCAGTATGTACAGTTAGTGTTGTGCGTCCTCTACACAGTGTGCACCTAAAGATACCTGAAGACAATTGCTGTTGTTCTTCTGATCCTATTAGTACCACATGCAGCTGCAGTATTTACAAGTTAGTGTAGTGCGTCCTCTGCACAGTGTGCACCTAAAGCTACCTGAAGAAAATTGGTGGTGTTCTTCTGATCCTATTAGTACCACAGGCAGCTGCAGTATTTACAAGTTATTGTACTGCGGCCTCTGCACAGTGTGCACCTAAAGCTACTTGAAGAAAATTGGTGGTGTTCTTCTGATCCTATTAGTACCGCAGGCAGCTGCAGTATTTACAAGTTAGTGTAATGCGTCCTCTGCACAGTGTGCACCTAAAGATACCTGAAGACAATTGCTGTTGTTCTTCTGATCCTATTAGTACAACATGCAGGTGCAGTATTTACAAGTTAGTGTAGTGCGTCCTCTGCACAGTGTGCACCTAAAGCTACCTGAAGAAAATTGGTGGTGTTCTTCTGATCCTATTAGTACCGCAGGCAGCTGGAGTATTTACAAGTTAGTGTACTGCGTCCTCTGCACAGTGTGCACCTAAAGCTACCTGAAGAAACTTAGTGGTGTTCTTCTGATCCTATTATTACCGCAGGCAGCTGCAGTATTTACAAGTTAGTGTACTGCGTCCTCTGCACAGTGTGCACCTAAAGCTACCTGAAGAAAATTGGTGGTGTTCTTCTGATCCAATTAGTATCGCAGGCAGCTGCAGCATTTACAAGTTAGTGTAGTGCATCCTCTGCACAGTGTGCACCTAAAGCTACCTGAAGAAAATTGGTGGTGTTCCTCTGATCCTATTAGTACCGCAGGCAGTTGCAGTATTTGCAAGTTAGTGTAGTGCGTCCTCTACACAGTGTGCACCTAAAGCTACCTGAAGAAAATTGGTGGTGTTCTGATCCTATTAGTACCACAGGCAGCTGCAGTATTTACAGTTAGTGTAGTGCGTCCTCTACACAGTGTGCACCTAAAGCTACCTGAAGACAATTGCTGTTGTTCTTCTGATCCTATTAGTAGCGCAGGCAGCTGCAGTATTTACAAGTTAGTGTAGTGTGTCCTCTGCACATTGTTCACCTAAAGCTACCTGAAGAAAATTGGTGGTGTTCTGATCCTATTAGTACCACAGGCAGTTGCAGTATTTACAGTTAGTGTTGTGCGTCCTCTGCGCAGTGTGCACCTAAGTCTACCTGAAGAAATTTGGTGGTGTTCTTCTGATCCTATTAGTACCACAGGCAGTTGCAGTATTTACAAGTTAGTGTAGTGCGTCCTCTGCACAGTGTGCACCAAAGCTACCTGAAGAAAATTGGTGGTGTTCTTCTGATCCTATTAGTACCACAGGCAATTGCAGTATGTACAGTTAGTGTTGTGCGTCCTCTGCACAGTGTGCACCTAAAAATACCTGAAGACAATTGCTGTTGTTCTTCTGATCCTATTAGTACCACATGCAGCTGCAGTATTTACAAGTTAGTGTAGTGCATCCTCTGCACAGTGTGCACCTAAAGCTACCTGAAGAAAATTGGTGGTGTTCTTCTGATCCTATTAGTACCGCAGGCAGCTAAAGTATTTACAACTTAGTGTAGTGCGTCCTCTGCACAGTGTGCACCTAAAGCTACGTGAAGAAAATTGGTGGTGTTCTTCTGATCCTATTAGAACCACAGGCAGCTGCAGTATTTACAAGTTAGTGTAGTGCGTCCTCTGCACAGTGTGCACCTAAAGCTACCTGAAGAAAATTGGTGGTGTTCTTCTGATCCTATTAGTACCGCAGGCAGCTGCAGTATTTACAAGTTAGTGTAATACGTACTCTGCACAGTGTGCACCTAAAGCTACCTGAAGAAAATTGGTGGTGTTCTTCTGATCCAATTAGTATCGCAGGCAGCTGCAGTATTTACAAGTCAGTGTAGTGCGTCCTCTGCACAGTGTGCACCTAAAGATACCTAATGAAAATCGGTGGTGTTCCTCTGATCCTATTAGTACCGCAGGCAGCTGCATTATTTACAAGTTAGTGTAGTGCGTCCTCTGCACAGTGTGCACCTAAAGCTACCTGAAGAAAATTGGTGGTGTTCTGATCCTATTAGTACCACAGGCAGCTGCAGTATTTACGGTTAGTGTAGTGCGTCCTCTACACAGTGTGCACCTAAAGCTACCTGAAGACAATTGCTGTTGTTCTTCTGATCCTATTAGTACCGCAGGCAGCTGCAGTATTTACAAGTTAGTGTAGTGCGTCCTCTGCACAGTGTTCACCTAAAGCTACCTGAAGAAAATTGGTGGTGTTCTTCTGATCCTATTAGTATCGCAGGCAGCTGCAGTATTTACAAGTTAGTGTAGTGCGTCCTCTGCACAGTGTGCACCTAAAGCTACCTGAAGAAAATTGGTGGTGTTCTTCTGATCCTATTAGTACCGCAGGCAGCTGCAGTATTTACAAGTCAGTGTAGTGCGTCCTCTGCACAGTGTGCACCTAAAGCTACCTGAAAAAAATTGGTGGTGTTCTGATCCTATTAGTTCCACAGGCAGCTGCAGTATTTACGGTTAGTGCAGTGCGTCCTCTACACAGTGTGCACCTAAAGCTACCTGAAGACAATTGCTGTTGTTCATCTGATCCTATTTGTACCGCAGGCAGCTGCAGTATTTACAAGTTAGTGTAGTGCGTCCTCTGCACAGTGTTCACCTAAAGCTACCTGAAGAAAATTGGTGGTGTTCTTCTGATCCTATTAGTACCGCAGGCAGCTGCAGTATTTACAAGTTAGTTTACTACATCCTCTGCACAGTGTGCACCTAAAGCTACCTGAAGAAAATTGGTGGTGTTCTTCTGATCCAATTAGTATCGCAGGCAGCTGCAGTATTTACAAGTCAGTGTAGTGCGTCCTCTGCACAGTGTGCACCTAAAGATACCTGAAGAAAATCGGTGGTGTTCCTCTGATCCTATTAGTACCGCAGGCAGCTGCAGTATTTACAAGTTAGTGTAGTGCGTCCTCTGCACAGTGTGCACCTAAAGCTACCTGAAGAAAATTGGTGGTGTTCTGATCCTATTAGTACCACAGGCAGCTGCAGTATTTACGGTTAGTGTAGTGCGTCCTCTACACAGTGTGCACCTAAAGCTACCTGAAGACAATTGCTGTTGTTCTTCTGATCCTATTAGTACCGCAGGCAGCTGCAGTATTTACAAGTTAGTGTAGTGCGTCCTCTGCACAGTGTTCACCTAAAGCTACCTGAAGAAAATTGGTGGTGTTCTTCTGATCCTATTAGTACCGCAGGCAGCTGCAGTATTTACAAGTTAGTGTACTGCGTCCTCTGCACAGTGTGCACCTAAAGCTACCTGAAGAAAATTGGTGGTGTTCTTCTGATCCTATTAGTATCGCAGGCAGCTGCAGTATTTACAAGTTAGTGTAGTGCGTCCTCTGCACAGTGTGCACCTAAAGCTACCTGAAGAAAATTGATGGTGTTCTTCTGATCCTATTAGTACCGCAGGCAGCTGCAGTATTTACAAGTTAGTGTAGTGCGTCCTCTGCACAGAGTTCACCTAAAGCTACCTGAAGAAAATTGGTGGTGTTCTTCTGATCCTATTAGTACCGCAGGCAGCTGCAGTATATACAATTTAGTGTACTGCGTCCTCTGCACAGTGTGCACCTAAAGCTACCTTTAGAAAATTGGTGGTTTTCTTCTGATCCTATTAGTACCGCAGGCAGCTGCAGTATTTACAAGTTAGTGTAGTGCGTCCTCTTCACAGTGTGCACCTAAAGCTACCTGAAGACAATTGCTGTTGTTCTGATCCTATTAGTATCGCAGGCAGCTGCAGTATTTACAAGTTAGTGTAGTGCGTCCTCTGCACAGTGTTCACCTAAAGTTACCTGAAGAAAATTGGTGGTGTTCTTCTGATCCTATTAGTACCGTAGGCAGCTGCAGTATTTACAATTTAGTGTACTGCGTCCTCTGCACAATGTGCACCTAAAGCTACCTGCAGAAAATTGGTGGTGTTCTTCTGATCCTATTAGTACCGCAGGCAGCTGCAGTATTTACAAGTTAGTGTAGTGTGTCCACTGCACAGTGTTCACCTAAAGCTACCTGAAGAAAATTGGTGGTGTTCTTCTGATCCTATTAGTACCGCAGGCAACTGCAGTATTTACAAGTTAGTATAGTGCGTCCTCTGCACAGTGTGCACCTAAATCTACCTGAAGAAAATTGCTGTTGTTCTTCTGATCCTATTAGTACCGCAGGCAGCTGCAGTATTTACAAGTTAGTGTAGTGTGTCCTCTGCACAGTGTGCACCTAAAGCTACCTGAAGAAAATTGGTGGTGTTCTTCTGATCCTATTAGTACCGCGGGCAGTTGCAGTATTTACAAGTTAGTGTAGTGCGTCCTCTGCACAGTGTGCACAAAAGCTACCTGAAGAAAATTGGTGGTGTTCTTCTGTTCCTATTAGTACCACAGGCAGATGCAGTATATACAGTTAGTGATGTGCGTCCTCTGCACAGTGTGCACCTAAAGATACCTGAAGAAAATTGGTGGTGTTCTTCTGATCCTATTAGTACCACAGGCAGCTGCAGTATTTACAGTTAGTGTTGTGCGTCCTCTGCACAGCGTGCACCTAAATCTACCTTAAGAAATTTGGTGGTGTTCTTCTGATCCTATTAGTATCGCAGGCAGCTGCAGTATTTACAAGTTAGTGTAGTGCATCCTCTGCACAGTGTGCACCTAAAGCTACCTGAAGAAAATTGGCTGTGTTCTTCTGATCCTATTAGTACCGCAAGCAGCTGCAGTATTCACCAGTTAGTGTAGTGTGTCCTCTGCACAGTGTTCTCATAAAGCTACCTGAAGAAAATTGGTGGTGTTCTTCTGATCCTATTAGTACCGCAGGCAGCTGCAGTATATACAATTTAGTGTACTGCGTCCTCTGCACAGTGTGCACCTAAAGCTACCTGTAGAAAATTGGTGATTTTCTTCTGATCCTATTAGTACCGCAGGCAGCTGCAGTATTTACAAGTTAGTGTAGTGCGTCCTCTTCACAGTGTGCACCTAAAGCTACCTGAAGAAAATTGGTGGTGTTCTTCTGATCCTATTAGTACCGCAGACAGCTGCAGTATTTACAGTTAGTGTAGTGCGTCCTCTGCACAGTGTGCACCTAAAGCTACCTGAAGAAATCGGTGGTGGTGTTCTTCTGATCCTATTAGTACCGCAGGCAGCTGCAGTATTTACAATTTAGTGTAGTGTGTCCTCTGCACAGTGTGCACCTAAAGCTACCTGAAGAAAATTGGTGGTGTTCTTCTGATCCTATTAGCACCGCAGGCAGCTGCAGTATTTACAAGTTAGTGTAGTGCATCCTCTGCACAGTGTGCACCTAAAGCTACCTGAAGAAAATTGGCTGTGTTCTTCTGATTCTATTAGTACCGCAGGCAGCTGCAGTATTTACAAGTTAGTGTAGTGTGTCCTCTGCACAGTGTGCACCTATAGCTACCTGAAGAAAATTGGTGGTGTTCTTCTGATCCTATTAGTACCGCGGGCAGTTGCAGTATTTACAAGTTAGTGTAGTGCGTCCTCTGCACAGTGTGCACCAAAGCTACCTGAAGAAAATTGGTGGTGTTCTTCTGTTCCTATTAGTACCACAGGCAGATGCAGTATATACAGTTAGTGTTGTGCGTCCTCTGCACAGTGTGCACCTAAAGATACCTGAAGAAAATTGGTGGTGTTCTTCTGATCCTATTAGTACCACAGGCAGCTGCAGTATTTACAAGTTATTGTACTGCGGCCTCTGCACAGTGTGCACCTAAAGCTACTTGAAGAAAATTGGTGGTGTTCTTCTGATCCTATTAGTACCACAGGCAGCTGCAGTATTTACAAGTTAGTGTAGTGCGTCCTCTGCACAGTGTGCACCTAAAGCTACCTGAAGAAAATTGGTGGTGTTCTTCTGATCCTATTAGTACCGCAGGCAGCTGCAGTATTTACAAGTTAGTGTAGTGCGTCCTCTGCACAGTGTGCACCTAAAGATACCTGAAGACAATTGCTGTTGTTCTTCTGATCTTATTAGTACCACATGCAGCTGCAGTATTTACAAGTTAGTGTAGTGCGTCCTCTGCACAGTGTGCACCTAAAGCTACCTGAAGAAAATTGGTGGTGTTCTTCTGATCCTATTAGTACCGCAGGCAGCTGCAGTATTTACAAGTTAGTGTACTGCGTCCTCTGCACAGTGTGCACCTGAAGCTACCTGAAGAAAATTAGTGGTGTTCTTCTGATCCTATTATTACCGCAGGCAGCTGCAGTATTTACAAGTTAGTATAGTACATCCTCTGCACAGTGTTCACCTAAAGCTACCTGAAGAAAATTGGTGGTGTTCGTCTGATCCTATTAGTAACACAGGCAGCTGCAGTATTTACAAGTTTGTGTAGTGCTTCCTCTGCACAGTGTGCACCAAAGCTACCTGAAGAAAATTGGTGGTGTTCTTCTGATCCTATTAGTACCACAGGCAGTTGCAGTATTTACAGTTAGTGTTGTGCGTCCTCTGCACAGCGTGCACCTAAATCTACCTTAAGAAATTTGGTGGTGTTCTTCTGATCCTATTAGTACCGCAGGCAGCTGCAGTATTTACAAGTTAGTGTAGTGCATCCTCTGCACAGTGTGCACCTAAAGCTACCTGAAGAAAATTGGCTGTGTTCTTCTGATCCTATTAGTACCGCAAGCAGCTGCAGTATTCACAAGTTAGTGTAGTGTGTCCTCTGCACAGTGTGCACCTAAAGCTACCTGAAGAAAATTGGGGGTGTTCTGATCCTATTAGTACCGCAGGCAGCTGCAGTATTTACAAGTTAGTATAGTGTGTCCTCTGCACAGTGTGCACCTAATGCTACCTGAAGAAAATTGGTGGTGTTCTTCTGATCCTATTAGTACCGCAGGCAACTGCAGTATTTACAAGTTAGTATAGTGCGTCCTCTGCACAGTGTGCACCAAAGCTACCTGAAGAAAATTGGTGATGTTCTGATCCTATTAGTACCACAGGCAGTTGCAGTATTTACAGTTAGTGTTGTGCGTCCTCTGCACAGTGTGCACCTAAATCTACCTGAAGAAATTTGGTGGTGTTCTGATCCTATTAGCACCGCAGGCAGCTGCAGTATTTACAAGTTAGTGTAGTGCATCCTCTGCACAGTGTGCACCTAAAGCTACCTGGAGAAAATTGGCTGTGTTCTTCTTATCCTATTAGTACCGCAGGCAGCTGCAGTATTTACAAGTTAGTGTAGTGCGTCCTCTGCACAGTGTGCACCTAAAGCTACCTGAAGAAATTTCGTGGTGTTCTTCTGATCCTATTAGTACCGCAGGCAGCTGCAGTATTTACAAGTTAGTGTAGTGCGTCCTCTGCACAGTGTGCACCTAAAGCTACCTGAAGAAAATTGGTGGTGTTCCTCTGATCCTATTAGTACCGCAGGCAGCTGCAGTATATACAAGTTAGTGTAGTGCGTCCTCTGCACAGTGTGCACCTAAAGCTACCTGAAGAACATTGGTGATGTTCTTCTGATCCTATTAGTACCGCATACAGCTGCAGTATTTACAGTTAGTGTAGTGCGTCCTCTGCACAGTGTGCACCTAAAGCTACCTGAAGAAAATTGGTGGTGTTCTTCTGATCCTATTAGTACCGCAGGCAGCTGCAGGATTTACAAGTTAGTGTAGTGTATCCTCTGCACAGTGTGCACCTAAAGCTACCTGAAGAAAATTGGTGATGTTCTTCTGATCCTATTAGTACCGCAGGCAGCTGCAGTATTTACAAGTTAGTGTAGTGTGTCCTCTGCACAGTGTGCACCTAAAGCTACCTGAAGAAAATTGGTGGTGCTCTTCTGATCCTATTAGTACCGCAGGCAGTGGCAGTATTTACAAGTTAGTGTAGTGCGTCCTCTGCACAGTGTGCACCTAAAGATACCTGAAGAAGATTGGTGGTGTTCTTCTGATCCTATTAGTACCGCAGGCAGCTGCAGTATTTACAAGTTGGTGTAGTGTGTCCTCTGCACAGTGTGCACCTAAAGCTACCTGAAGAAAATTGGTGGTGTTCTTCTGATCCTATTAGTACCGCAGGCAGCTGCAGTATTTACAAGTTAGTGTAGTGCGTCCTGTGCACAGTGTGCACCTAAAGCTACCTGAAGAAATTTGGTGGTGTTCTTCTGATCCTATTAGTACCGCAGGCAGCTGCAGTATTTACAAGTTAGTGTAGTGCGTCCTCTGCACAGTGTGCACCTAAAGCTACCTGAAGAAAATTGGTGGTGTTCCTCTGATCCTATTAGTACCGCAGGCAGCTGCAGTATATACAAGTTAGTGTAGTGCGTCCTCTGCACAGTGTGCACCTAAAGCTACCTGAAGAACATTGGTGATGTTCTTCTGATCCTATTAGTACCGCATACAGCTGCAGTATTTACAGTTAGTGTAGTGTGTCCTCTCCACAGTGTGCACCTAAAGCTGCCTGAAGACAATTGCTGTTCTTCTGATCCTATTAGTACCGCAGGTAGCTGCAGTATTTACAAGTTAGTGTAGTGCGTCCTCTGCACAGTGTGCACCTAAAGCTACCTGAAGAAAATTGGTGGTGTTCTTCTGATCCTATTAGTACCGCAGGCAGCTGCAGTATTTACAAGTTAGTGTAGTGCGTCCTCTGCACAGTGTTCACCTAAAGCTACCTGAAGAAAATTGGTGGTGTTCTTCTGATCCTATTAGTACCGCAGGCAGCTGCAGTATATACAATTTAGTGTACTGCGTCCTCTGCACAGTGTGCACCTAAAGCTACCTGTAGAAAATTGGTGGTTTTCTTCTGATCCTATTAGTACCGCAGGCAGCTGCAGTATTTACAAGTTAGTGTAGTGCATCCTCTGCACAGTGTGCACCTAAAGCTACCTGAAGAAAATTGGCTGTGTTCTTCTGATCCTATTAGTACCGCAGGCAGCTGCAGTATTTACAAGTTAGTGTAGTGTGTCCTCTGCACAGTGTGCACCTATAGCTACCTGAAGAAAATTGGTGGTGTTCTTCTGATCCTATTAGTACCGCGGGCAATTGCAGTATTTACAAGTTAGTGTAGTGCATCCTCTGCACAGTGTGCACCAAAGCTACCTGAAGAAAATTGGTGGTGTTCTTCTGTTCCTATTAGTACCACAGGCAGATGCAGTATATACAGTTAGTGTTGTGCGTCCTCTGCACAGTGTGCACCTAAAGATACCTGAAGAAAATTGGTGGTGTTCTTCTGATCCTATTAGTACCACAGGCAGCTGCAGTATTTACAAGTTATTGTACTGCGGCCTCCGCACAGTGTGCACCTGAAGCTACCTGAAGAAAATTAGTGGTGTTCTTCTGATCCTATTATTACCGCAGGCAGCTGCAGTATTTACAAGTTAGTATAGTGCATCCTCTGCACAGTGTTCACCTAAAGCTACCTGAAGAAAATTGGTGGTGTTCATCTGATCCTATTAGTAACAAAGGCTGCTGCAGTATTTACAAGTTTGTGTAGTGCTTCCTCTGCACAGTGTGCACCAAAGCTACCTGAAGAAAATTGGTGGTGTTCTTCTGATCCTATTAGTACCACAGGCAGTTGCAGTATTTACAGTTAGTGTTGTGCGTCCTCTGCACAGCGTGCACCTGAATCTACCTTAAGAAATTTGGTGGTGTTCTTCTGATCCTATTAGTACCGCAGGCAGCTGCAGTATTTACAAGTTAGTGTAGTGCATCCTCTGCACAGTGTGCACCTAAAGCTACCTGAAGAAAATTGGCTGTGTTCTTCTGATCCTATTAGTACCGCAAGCAGCTGCAGTATTCACAAGTTAGTGTAGTGTGTCCTCTGCACAGTGTGCACCTAAAGCTACCTGAAGAAAATTGGGGGTGTTCTGATCCTATTAGTACCGCAGGCAGCTGCAGTATTTACAAGTTAGTGTAGTGTGTCCTCTGCACAGTGTGCACCTAATGCTACCTGAAGAAAATTGGTGGTGTTCTTCTGATCCTATTAGTACCGCAGGCAACTGCAGTATTTACAAGTTAGTATAGTGCGTCCTCTGCACAGTGTGCACCTAAATCTACCTGAAGAAAATTGCTGTTGTTCTTCTGATCCTATTAGTACCGCAGGCAGCTGCAGTATTTACAAGTTAGTGTAGTGCGTCCTCTGCACAGTGTTCACCTAAAGCTACCTGAAGAAAATTGGTGGTGTTCTTCTGATCCTATTAGTACCGCAGGCAGCTGTAGTATATACAATTTAGTGTACTGCGTCCTCTGCACAGTGTGCACCTAAAGCTACCTGTAGAAAATTGGTGGTTTTCTTCTGATCCTATTAGTACCGCAGGCAGCTGCAGTATTTACAAGTTAGTGTAGTGCGTCCTCTTCACAGTGTGCACCTAAAGCTACCTGAAGAAAATTGGTGGTGTTCTTCTGATCCTATTAGTACCGCAGGCAGCTGCAGTATTTACAGTTAGTGTAGTGCGTCCTCTGCACAGTGTGCACCTAAAGCTACCTGAAGAAATCGGTGGTGTTCTTCTGATCCTATTAGTACCGCAGGCAGCTGCAGTATTTACAATTTAGTGTAGTGTGTCCTCTGCACAGTGTGCACCTAAAGCTACCTGAAGAAAATTGGTGGTGTTCTTCTGATCCTATTAGCACCGCAGGCAGCTGCAGTATTTACAAGTTAGTGTAGTGCATCCTCTGCACAGTGTGCACCTAAAGCTACCTGAAGAAAATTGGCTGTGTTCTTCTGATCCTATTAGTACCGCAGGCAGCTGCAGTATTTACAAGTTAGTGTAGTGTGTCCTCTGCACAGTGTGCACCTATAGCTACCTGAAGAAAATTGGTGGTGTTCTTCTGATCCTATTAGTACCGCAGGCAGCTGCAGTATTTACAAGTTAGTGTAGTGCGTCCTCTGCACAGTGTGCACCTAAAGATACCGGAAGACAATTGCTGTTGTTCTTCTGATCTTATTAGTACCACATGCAGCTGCAGTATTTACAAGTTAGTGTAGTGCGTCCTCTGCACAGTGTGCACCTAAAGCTACCTGAAGAAAATTGGTGGTGTTCTTCTGATCCTATTAGTACCGCAGGCAGCTGCAGTATTTACAAGTTAGTATAGTACATCCTCTGCACAGTGTTCACCTAAAGCTACCTGAAGAAAATTGGTGGTGTTCATCTGATCCTATTAGTAACACAGGCAGCTGCAGTATGTACAAGTTTGTGTAGTGCTTCCTCTGCACAGTGTGCACCAAAGCTACCTGAAGAAAATTGGTGGTGTTCTTCTGATCCTATTAGTACCACAGGCAGTTGCAGTATTTACAGTTAGTGTTGTGCGTCCTCTGCACAGCGTGCACCTAAATCTACCTTAAGAAATTTGGTGGTGTTCTTCTGATCCTATTAGTACCGCAGGCAGCTGCAGTATTTACAAGTTAGTGTAGTGCATCCTCTGCACAGTGTGCACCTAAAGCTACCTGAAGAAAATTGGCTGTGTTCTTCTGATCCTATTAGTACCGCAAGCAGCTGCAGTATTCACAAGTTAGTGTAGTGTGTCCTCTGCACAGTGTGGACCTAAAGCTACCTGAAGAAATTTGGGGGTGTTCTGATCCTATTAGTACCGCAGGCAGCTGCAGTATTTACAAGTTAGTGTAGTGTGTCCTCTGCACAGTGTGCACCTAATGCTACCTGAAGAAAATTGGTGGTGTTCTTCTGATCCTATTAGTACCGCAGGCAACTGCAGTATTTACAAGTTAGTATAGTGCGTCCTCTGCACAGTGTGCACCTAAATCTACCTGAAGAAAATTGCTGTTGTTCTTCTGATCCTATTAGTACCGCAGGCAGCTGCAGTATTTACAAGTTAGTGTAGTGCGTCCTCTGCACAGTGTGCACCAAAGCTACCTGAAGAAAATTGGTGATGTTCTGATCCTATTAGTACCACAGGCAGTTGCAGTATTTACAGTTAGTGTTGTGCGTCCTCTGCACAGTGTGCACCTAAATCTACCTGAAGAAATTTGGTGGTGTTCTTCTGATCCTATTAGCACCGCAGGCAGCTGCAGTATTTACAAGTTAGTGTAGTGCATCCTCTGCACAGTGTGCACCTAAAGCTACCTGGAGATAATTGGCTGTGTTCTTCTGATCCTATTAGTACCGCAGGCAGCTGCAGTATTTACAAGTTAGAGTAGTGTGTCCTCTGCACAGTGTGCACCTAAAGCTACCTGAAGAAAATTGGTGGTGTTCTTCTGATCCTATTAGTACCGCAGGCAGCGGCAGTATTTACAAGTTAGTGTAGTGCGTCCTCTGCACAGTGTGCACCTAAAGCTACCTGAAGAAAATTGGTGGTGTTCTTCTGATCCTATTATTACCGCAGGCAGCTGCAGTATTTACAAGTTAGTGTAGTGTATCCTCTGCACAGTGTGCACCTAAAGCTACCTGAAGAAAATTGGTGATGTTCTTCTGATCCTATTAGTACCGCAGGCAGCTGCAGTATTTACAAGTTAGTGTAGTGTGTCCTCGGCACAGTGTGCACCTAAAGCTACCTGAAGAAAATTGGTGGTGTTCTTCTGATCCTATTAGTACCGCAGGCAGTGGCAGTATTTACAAGTTAGTGTAGTGCGTCCTCTGCACAGTGTGCACCTAAAGATACCTGAAGAAGATTGGTGGTGTTCTTCTGATCCTATTAGTACCGCAGGCAGCTGCAGTATTTACAAGTTGGTGTAGTGTGTCCTCTGCACAGTGTGCACCTAAAGCTACCTGAAGAAAATTGGTGGTGTTCTTCTGATCCTATTAGTACCGCAGGCAGCTGCAGTATTGACAAGTTAGTGTAGTGCGTCCTCTGCACAGTGTGCACCTAAAGCTACCTGAAGAAATTTGGTGGTGTTCTTCTGATCCCATTAGTACCGCAGGCAGCTGCAGTATTTACAAGTTAGTGTAGTGCGTCCTCTGCACAGTGTGCACCTAAAGCTACCTGAAGAAAATTGGTGGTGTTCCTCTGATCCTATTAGTACCGCAGGCAGCTGCAGTATATACAAGTTAGTGTAGTGCGTCCTCTGCACAGTGTGCACCTAAAGCTACCTGAAGAAAATTGGTGATGTTCTTCTGATTCTATTAGTACCGCATACAGCTGCAGTATTTACAGTAAGTGTACTGCGTCCTCTGCACAGTGTGCACCTAAAGCTACCTGAAGACAATTGCTGTTCTTCTAATCCTATTAGTACCGCAAGTAGCTGCAGTATTTACAAGTTAGTATAGTGCATCCTCTGCACAGTGTTCACCTAAAGCTACCTGAAGAAAATTGGTGGTGTTCGTCTGATCCTATTAGTACCACAGGCAGTTGCAGTATTTACAGTTAGTGTTGTGCGTCCTCTGCACAGCGTGCACTTAAATCTACCTGAAGAAATTTGGTGGTGTTCTTCTGATCCTATTAGTACCGCAGGCAGCTGAAGTATTTGCAATTTAGTGTAGTGCATCCTCTGCACAGTGTGCACCTAAAGCTACCTGAAGAAAATTGGTGGTGTTCTTCTGATCCTATTAGTACCGCAGGCAACTGCAATATTTACAAGTTAGTGTAGTGTGTCCTCTGCACAGTGTGCACCTAAAGCTACCTGAACAAAATTGGGGGTGTTCTTTTGATCCTATTAGTACCGCAGGCAGCTGCAGTATTTACAAGTTAGTGTAGTGCATCCTCTGCACAGTGTGCACCTAAAGCTACCTGAAGAAAATTGGCTGTGTTCTTCTGATCCTATTAGTACCGCAGGCAGCTGCAGTATTTACAAGTTAGTGTAGTGTGTCCTCTGCACAGTGTGCACCTAAAGCTACCTGAAGAAAATTGGTGGTGTTCTTCTGATCCTATTAGTACTGCAGGCAGCTGCAATATTTACAAGTTAGTGTAGTGTGTCCTCTTCACAGTGTGCACCTAAAGCTACCTGAAGAAAATTGGTGGTGTTCTTCTGATCCTATTAGTACCGCAGGCAGCTGCAGTATTTACAAGTTAGTGTAGTCCGTCCTCTGCACAGTGTGCACCTAAAGCTACCTGAAGAAAATTGGTGGTGTTCTTCTGATCCTATTAGTACCGCAGGCAGCTGCAGTATTTACAAGTTAGTGTAGTGCGCCCTCTGCACAGTGTGCACCTAAAGCTACCTGAAGAAATTGGTGGTGATCCTCTGATCCTATTAGTACCGCAGGCAGCTCCAGTATTTACACGTTAGTGTAGTACGTCCTCTGCATAGTGTGCACCTAAAGCTACCTGAAGAAAATTGGTGATGTTCTTCTGATCCTATTAGTACCGCATACAGCTGCAGTATTTACAGTTAGTGTAGTGCGTCCTCTGCACAGTGTGCACCTAAAGCTACCTGAAGACAATTGCTGTTCTTCTGATCCTATTAGTGCCGCAGGCAGCTGCAGTATTTACAAGTTAGTATAGTGCGTCCTCTGCACAGTGTTCACCTAAAGCTACCTGAAGAAAATTGGTGGTGTTCGTCTGATCCTATTAGTAACACAGGCAGCTGCAGTATTTACAGTTAGTGTTGTGCGTCCTCTGCACAGCGTGCACCTAAATCTACCTTAAGAAATTTGGTGGTGTTCTTCTGATCCTATTAGTACCGCAGACAGCTGCAGTATTTACAAGTTAGTGTAGTGCATCCTCTGCACAGTGTGCACCTAAAGCTACCTGAAGAAAATTGGCTGTGTTCTTCTGATCCTATTAGTACCGCAAGCAGCTGCAGTATTCACAAGTTAGTGTAGTGCGTCCTCTTCACAGTGTGCACCTAAAGCTACCTGAAGAAATTTGGTGGTGTTCTTCTGATCCTATTAGTACCACAGGCAGTTGCAGTATTTACAGTTAGTGTAGTGTGTCCTCTGCACAGTGTGCACCTAAAGCTACCTGAAGAAAATTGGGGGTGTTCTTCTGATCATATTAGTACCGCAGGCAGCTGCAGTATTTACAAGTTAGTGTAGTGTGTCCTCTGCACAGTGTGCACCTAAAGCTACCTGAAAAAAATTGGTGGTGTTCTTCTGATCCTATTAGTACCGCAGGCAGCTGCAATATTTACAAGTTAGTGTAGTGCGTCCTCTGCACAGTGTTCACCTAAAGCTACCTGAAGAAAATTGGTGGTGTTCTGATCCTATTAGTACCACAGGCAGTTGCAGTATTTACAGTTAGTGTTGAGCGTCCTCTGCGCAGTGTGCACCTAAATCTACCTGAAGAAATTTGGTGGTGTTCTTCTGATCCTATTAGTACCACAGGCAGTTGCAGTATTTACAAGTTAGTGTAGTGCGTCTTCTGCACAGTGTGCACCAAAGCTACCTGAAGAAAATTGGTGGTGTTCTTCTGATCCTATTAGTACCACAGGCAGTTGCAGTATGTACAGTTAGTGTTGTGCGTCCTCTGCACAGTGTGCACCTAAAAATACCTGAAGACAATTGCTGTTGTTCTTCTGATCCTATTAGTACCACATGCAGCTGCAGGATTTACAAGTTAGTGTAGTGCGTCCTCTGCACAGTGTGCACCTAAAGCTACCTGAAGAAAATTGGTGGTGTTCTTCTGATCCTATTAGTACCACAGGCAGCTGCAGTATTTACAAGTTATTGTACTGCGGCCTCTGCACAGTGTGCACCTAAAGCTACTTGAAGAAAATTGGTGGTGTTCTTCTCATCCTATTAGTACCGCAGGCAGCTGCAGTATTTACAAGTTAGTGTAGTGCGTCCTCTGCACAGTGTGCACCTAAAGCTACCTGAAGAAAATTGGTGGTTTTCTTCTGATCCTATTAGTACCGCAGGCAGCTGCAGTATTTACAAGTTAGTGTAGTGCGTCCTCTGCACAGTGTGCACCTAAAGATACCTGAAGACAATTGCTGTTGTTCTTCTGATCTTATTAGTACCACATGCAGCTGCAGTATTTACAAGTTAGTGTAGTGCGTCCTCTGCACAGTGTGCACCTAAAGCTACCTGAAGAAAATTGGTGGTGTTCTTCTGATCCTATTAGTATCGCAGGCAGCTGCAGTATTTACAAGTTAGTGTACTGCGTCCTCTGCACAGTGTGCACCTAAAGCTACCTGAAGAAAATTTGTGGTGTTCGTCTGATCCTATTAGTAACACAGGCAGCTGCAGTATTTACAAGTTTGTGTAGTGCTTCCTCTGCACAGTGTGCACCAAAGCTACCTGAAGAAAATTGGTGGTGTTCTTCTGATCCTATTAGTACCACAGGCAGTTGCAGTATTTACAGTTAGTGTTGTGCGTCCTCTGCACAGCGTGCACCTAAATCTACCTCAAGAAATTTGGTGGTGTTCTTCTGATCCTATTAGTACCGCAGACAGCTGCAGTATTTACAAGTTAGTGTAGTGCATCCTTTGCACAGTGTGCACCTAAAGCTACCTGAAGAAAATTGGCTGTGTTCTTCTGATCCTATTAGTACCGCAAGCAGCTGCAGTATTCACAAGTTAGTGTAGTGCGTCCTCTTCACAGTGTGCACCTAAAGCTACCTGAAGAAAATTGGTGGTGTTCTTCTGATCCTATTAGTACCACAGGCAGTTGCAGTATTTACAGTTAGTGTAGTGTGTCCTCTGCACAGTGTGCACCTAAAGCTACCTGAAGAAAATTGGGGGTGTTCTTCTGATCCTATTAGTACCGCAGGCAGCTGAAGTATTTACAAGTTAGTGTAGTGTGTCCTCTGCACAGTGTGCACCTAAAGCTACCTGAAGAAAATTGGTGGTGTTCTTCTGATCCTATTAGTACCGCAGGCAGCTGCAATATTTACAAGTTAGTGTACTGCGTCCTCTTCACAGTGTGCACCTAAAGCTACCTGAAGAAAATTGGTGGTGTTCTGATCCTATTAGTACCGCAGGCAGCTGCAGTATTTACAAGTTAGTGTACTGCGTCCTCTGCACAGTGTGCACCTAAAGCTACCTGAAGAAAATTAGTGGTGTTCTTCTGATCCTATTATTATCACAGGCAGCTGCAGTATTTACAAGTTAGTGTACTGCGTCCTCTGCACAGTGCGCACCTAAAGCTACCTAAAGAAAATTGGTGGTGTTCCTCTGATCCTATTAGTACTGCAGGCAGCTGCAGTATTTGCAAGTTAGTGTAGTGCGTCCTCTGCACAGTGTGCACCTAAAGCTACCTGAAGAAAATTGGTGGTGTTCTGATCCTATTAGTACCACAGGCAGCTGCAATATTTACAGTTAGTGTAGTGCGTCCTCTACACAGTGTGCACCTAAAGCTACCTGAAGACAATTGCTGTTGTTCTTCTGATCCTATTAGTACCGCAGGCAGCTGCAGTATTTACAAGTTAGTGTAGTGTGTCCTCTGCACAGTGTTCACGTAAAGCTACCTGAAGAAAATTGGTGGTGTTCTGATCCTATTAGTACCACAGGCAGTTGCAGTATTTACAGTTAGTGTTGAGCGTCCTCTGCGCAGTGTGCACCTAAATCTACCTGAAGAAATTTGGTGGTGTTCTTCTGATCCTATTAGTACCACAGGCAGTTGCAGTATTTACAAGTTAGTGTAGTGCGTCTGCTGCACAGTGTGCACCAAAGCTACATGAAGAAAATTGGTGGTGTTCTTCTGATCCTATTAGTACCACAGGCAGTTGCAGTATGTACAGTTAATGTTGTGCGTCCTCTGCACAGTGTGCACCTAAAAATACCTGAAGACAATTGCTGTTGTTCTTCTGATCCTATTAGTACCACATGCAGCTGCAGTATTTACAAGTTAGTGTAGTGCGTCCTCTGCACAGTGTGCACCTAAAGCTACTTAAATAAAATTGGTGGTGTTCTTCTGATCCTATTAGTACCGCAGGCAGCTAAAGTATTTACAAGTTAGTGTAGTGCGTCCTCGGCACAGTGTGCACCTAAAGCTACGTGAAAAAAATTGGTGGTGTTCTTCTGATCCTATTAGTACCGCAAGCAGCTGCAGTATTTACAAGTTAGTATAGTGCATCCTCTGCACAGTGTTCACCTAAAGCTACCTGAAGAAAATTGGTGGTGTTCATCTGGTCCTATTAGTAACACAGGCAGCTGCAGTATTTACAAGTTTGTGTAGTGCTTCCTCTGCACAGTGTGCACCAAAGCTACCTGAAGAAAATTGGTGGTGTTCTTCTGATCCTATTAGTACCACAGGCAGTTGCAGTATTTACAGTTAGTGTTGTGCGTCCTCTGCACAGCGTGCACCTAAATCTACCTGAAGAAATTTGGTGGTGTTCTTCTGATCCTATTAGTACCGCAGGCAGCTGCAGTATTTACAAGTTAGTGTAGTGCATCCTATGCACAGTGTGCACCTAAAGCTACCTGAAGAAAATTGGCGGTGTTCTTCTGATCCTATTAGTACCGCAAGCAGCTGCAGTATTTACAAGTTAGTGTAGTGTGTCCTCTGCACAGTGTGCACCTAAAGCTACCTGAAGAAAATTGGGGGTGTTCTTCTGATCCTATTAGTACCGCAGGCAGCTGCAGTATTTACAAGTTAGTGTAGTGTGTCCTCTGCACAGTGTGCACCTAAAGCTACCTGAAGAAAATTGGTGGTGTTCTTCTGATCCTATTAGTACCGCAGGCAGCTGCAATATTTACAAGTTAGTGTAGTGCGTCCTCTTCACAGTGTGCACCTAAAGCTACCTGAAGAAAATTGGTTGTGTTCTTCTAATCCTATTAGTACCGCAGCCAGCTGCAGTATTTACAAGTTAGTGTAGTCCGTCCTCTGCACAGTGTGCACCTAAAGCTACCTGAAGAAAATTGGTGGTGTTCTTCTGATCCTATTAGTACCGCAGACAGCTGCAGTATTTACAAGTTAGTGTACTGCGTCCTCTGCACAGTGTGCACCTAAAGCTACCTGAAGAAAATTAGTGGTGTTCTTCTGATCCTATTATTACCGCAGGCAGCTGCAGTATTTACAAGTTAGTGTACTGCGTCCTCTGCACAGTGTGCACCTAAAGCTACCTGAAGAAAATTGGTGGTGTTCATCTGATCCTATTAATAACACAGGCAGCTGCAGTATTTACAAGTTTGTGTAGTGCTTCCTCTGCACAGTGTGCATCTAAGCTACCTGAAGAAAATTGGTGGTGTTCTTCTGATCCTATTAGTTCCACAGGCAGTTGCAGTATTTACAGTTAGTGTTGTGCGTCCTCTGCACAGCGTGCACCTCAATCTACCTGAAGAGATTTGGTGGTGTTCTTCTGATCCTATTAGTACCGCAGGCAGCTGCAGTATTTACAAGTTAGTGTAGTGCGTCCTCTGCACAGTGTTCACCTAAAGCTACCTGAAGAAAATTGGCTGTGTTCTTCTGATCCTATTAGTACCGCAAGCAGCTACAGTATTCACAAGTTAGTGTAGTGTGTCCTCTGCACAGTGTGCACCTAAAGCTACCTGAAGATAATTGGGGGTGTTCTTCTGATCCTACTAGTACCGCAGGCAGCTGCAGTATTTACAAGTTAGTGTAGTGTGTCCTCTGCACAGTGTGCACCTAAAGCTACCTGAAGAAATTTGGTGGTGTTCTTCTGATCCTATTAGTACCGCAGGCAGCTGCAATATTTACAAGTTAGTGTAGTGCGTCCTCTTCACAGTGTGCACCTAAAGCTACCTGAAGAAAATTGGTGGTGTTCTTCTAATCCTATTAGTACCGCAGGCAGCTGCAGTATTTACAAGTTAGTGTAGTCCGTCCTCTGCACAGTGTGCACCTAAAGCTACCTGAAGAAAATTGGTGGTGTTCTTCTGATCCTATTAGTACCGCAGGCAGCTGCAGTATTTACAAGTTAGTGTACTGCGTCCTCTGCACAGTGTGCACCTAAAGCTACCTGAAGAAAATTAGTGGTGTTCTTCTGATCCTATTATTACCGCAGGCAGCTGCAGTATTTACAAGTTAGTGTACTGCGTCCTCTGCACAGTGTGCACCTAAAAGTACCTGAAAAAAATTGGGGGTGTTCTTCTGATCCTATTAGTACCGCAGGCAGCTGCAGTATTTACAAGTTAGTGTAGTCTGTCCTCTGCACAGTGTGCACCTAAAGCTAAATGAGGAAAATTGCTGTTGTTCTGATCCTATTAATACCACAGGCAGGCAGCTACAGTATTTACAGTTAGTGTACTGTGTCCTCTGCACAGTGGGAACCTAAAGCTACCTGAAGAAAATAGGTGGTGTTCTTCTGATCCTATTAGTACCGCAGGTAGCTGCAGTATTTACAAGTTAGTGTAGTGCGTCCTCTGCACAGTGTGCACCTAAAGCTACCTGAAGAAATTTGGTGGTGTTTTTCAGATCCTATTAGTACCGCAGGCAGCTGCAGTATTTACAAGTTAGTGTAGTCCGTCCTCTGCACAGTGTGCACCTAAAGCTACCGGAAGAAAATTGGTGGTGTTCCTCTGATCCTATTAGTACCGCAGGCAGCTCCAGTATTTACAAGTTAGTGTAGTGCGTCCTCTTCACAGTGTGCACCTAAAGCTACCTGAAGAAAATTGGTGATGTTCTTCTGATCCTATTAGTACCGCATACAGCTGCAGTATTTACAGTTAGTGTAGTGCGTCCTCTGCACAGTGTGCACCTAAAGCTACCTGAAGACAATTGATGTTCTTCTGATCCTATTAGTACCGCAGGCAGCTACAGTATTTACAAGTTAGTATAGTGCGTCCTCTGCACAGTGTTCACCTAAAGCTACCTGAAGAAAATTGCTGTTGTTCTTCTGATCCTATTAGTACCGCAGGCAGCTGCAGTATTTACAAGTTAGTGTAGTGCATCCTCTGCCCAGTGTGCACCTAAAGCTACCTGAAGAAAATTGGTGGTGTTCTTCTGATCCTATTAGTACCGCAGGCAGCTGCAGTATTTACAAGTTAGTGTACTGCGTCCTCTGCACAGTGTGCACCTAAAGCTACCTGAAGAAAATTAGTGGTGTTCTTCTGATCCTATTATTACCGCAGGCAGCTGCAGTATTTACAAGTTAGTGTACTGCGTCCTCTGCACAGTGTGCACCTAAAAGTACCTGAAAAAATTGGGGGTGTTCTTCTGATCCTATTAGTACCGCAGGCAGCTGCAGTATTTACAAGTTAGTGTAGTCTGTCCTCTGCACAGTGTGCACCTAAAGCTAAATGAGGAAAATTGCTGTTGTTCTGATCCTATTAATACCACAGTTAGGCAGCTACAGTATTTACAGTTAGTGTACTGTGTCCTCTGCACAGTGGGAACCTAAAGCTACCTGAAGAAAATAGGTGGTGTTCTTCTGATCCTATTAGTACCGCAGGCAGCTGCAGTATTTACAAGTTAGTGTAGTGCGTCCTCTGCACAGTGTGCACCTAAAGCTACCTGAAGAAATTTGGTGGTGTTTTTCTGATCCTATTAGTACCGCAGGCAGCTGCAGTATTTACAAGTTAGTGTAGTCCGTCCTCTGCACAGTGTGCACCTAAAGCTACCGGAAGAAAATTGGTGGTGTTCCTCTGATCCTATTAGTAACGCAGGCAGCTCCAGTATTTACAAGTTAGTGTAGTGCGTCCTCTTCACAGTGTGCACCTAAAGCTACCTGAAGAAAATTGGTGATGTTCTTCTGATCCTATTAGTACCGCATACAGCTGCAGTATTTACAGTTAGTGTAGTGCGTCCTCTGCACAGTGTGCACCTAAAGCTACCTGAAGACAATTGCTGTTCTTCTGATCCTATTAGTACCGCAGGCAGCTGCAGTATTTACAAGTTAGTATAGTGCGTCCTCTGCACAGTGTTCACCTAAAGCTACCTGAAGAAAATTGCTGTTGTTCTTCTGATCCTATTAGTACCGCAGGCAGCTGCAGTATTTACAAGTTAGTGTAGTGCATCCTCTGCCCAGTGTGCACCTAAAGCTACCTGAAGAAAATTGGTGGTGTTCTTCTGATCCTTTTAGTACCGCAGGCAGCTGCAGTATTTACAAGTTAGTGTAGTGCGTCCGCTGCACAGTGTGCACCTAAAGCTAAATGAAGAAAATTGCTGTTGTTCTGATCCTATTAATACCACAGGCAGGCATCTACAGTATTTACAGTTAGTGTACTGTGTCCTCTACACAGTGGGCACCTAAAGCTACCTGAAGAAAATAGGTGGTGTTCTTCTGATCCTATTAGTACCGCAGGCAGCTGCAGTATTTACAAGTTAGTGTAGTGCGTCCTCTGCACAGTGTTCACCTAAAGCTACCTGAAGAAAATTGGTGGTGTTCTTCTGATCCTATTAGTACCGCAGGCAGCTGCAATATTTACAAGTTAGTCTAGTGCGTCCTCTGCACAGTGTGCACCTAAAGCTACCTGAAGAAAATTGGTGGTGTTCTTCTGATCCTATTAGTACCGCAAGCAACTGCAGTATTTACAAGTTAGTGTAGTGCGTCCTCTGCACAGTGTGCACCTAAAGCTACCTGAAGAAATCGGTGGTGTTCTTCTGATCCTATTAGTACCGCAGGCAGCTGCAGTATTTACAATTTAGTGTGGTGTGTCCTCTGCACAGTGTGCACCTAAAGCTACCTGAAGAAAATTGGTGGTGTTCTCCTGATCCTATTAGCACCGCAGGCAGCTGCAGTATTTACAAGTTAGTGTAGTGCATCCTCTGCACAGTGTGCACCTAAAGCTACCTGAAGAAAATTGGCTGTGTTCTTCTGATCCTATTAGTACCGCAGGCAGCTGCATTATTTACAAGTTAGTGTAGTCCGTCCTCTGCACAGTGTGCACCTAACGCTACCTGAAGAAAATTGGTGGTGTTCTTCTGATCCTATTAGTACCGCAGGCAGCTGCAGTATTTACAAGTTAGTGGAGTGCGTCCTCTGCACAGTGTGCACCTAAAGCTACCGGAAGAAAATTGGTGGTGTTCCTCTGATCCTATTAGTACCGCAGGCAGCTCCAGTATTTACAAGTTAGTGTAGTGCGTCCTCTTCACAGTGTGCACCTAAAGCTACCTGAAGAAAATTGGTGATGTTCTTCTGATCCTATTAGTACCGCATACAGCTGCAGTATTTACAGTTAGTGTACTGCGTCCTCTGCACAGTGTGCCCCTAAAGCTACCTGAAGTTAATTGCTGTTCTTCTGATCCTATTAGTACCGCAGGCAGCTGCAGTATTTACAAGTTAGTATAGTGCGTCCTCTGCACAGTGTTCACCTAAAGCTACCTGAAGAAAATTGCTGTTGTTCTTCTGATCCTATTAGTACCACAGGCAGCTGCAGTATTTACAAGTTAGTGTAGTGCATCCTCTGCACAGTGTGCACCTAAAGCTACCTGAAGAAAATTGGTGGTGTTCTTCTGATCCTATTAGTACCGCAGGCAGCTACAGTATTTACAAGTTAGTGTAGTGCATCCTCTGCACAGTGTGCACCTAAAGCTACCTGAAGAAAATTGGTGGTGTTCTGATCCTATTAGTACCACAGGCAGCTGCAGTATTTACAGTTAGTGTAGTGCATCCTCTACACAGTGTGCACCTAAAGCTACCTGAAGACAATTGCTGTTGTTCTTCTGATCCTATTAGTACCGCAGGCAGCTGCAGTATTTGCAAGTTAGTGTAGTGTGTCCTCTGCACAGTGTTCACCTAAAGCTACCTGAAGAAAATTGGTGGTGTTCTGATCCTATTAGTACCACAGGCAGTTGCAGTATTTACAGTTAGTGTTGTGCGTCCTCTGCGCAGTGTGCACCTAAATCTACCTGAAGAAATTTGGTGGTGTTCTTCTGATCCTATTAGTACCACAGGCAGTTGCAGTATTTACAAGTTAGTGTAGTGTGTCTTCTGCACAGTGTGCACCAAAGCTACCTGAAGAAAATTGGTGGTGTTCTTCTGATCCTATTAGTACCACAGACAGTTGCAGTATGTACAGTTAGTGTTGTGCGTCCTCTGCACAGTGTGCACCTAAAAATACCTGAAGACAATTGCTGTTGTTCTTCTGATCCTATTAGTACCACATGCAGCTGCAGTATTTACAAGTTAGTGTAGTGCGTCCTCTGCACAGTGTGCACCTAAAGCTACTTGAAGAAAATTGGCGTGTTCTTCTGATCCTATTAGTACCGCAGGCAGCTAAAGTATTTACAAGTTAGTGTAGTGCGTCCTCTGCACAGTGTGCACCTAAAGCTACGTGAAGAAAATTGGTGGTGTTCTTCTGATCCTATTAGTACCACAGGCAGCTGCAGTATTTACAAGTTAGTGTAGTGCGTCCTCTGCACAGTGTGCACCTAAAGATACCTGAAGACAATTGCTGTTGTTCTTCTGATCCTATTAGTACCACATGCAGCTGCAGTATTTATAAGTTAGTGTAGTGCGTCCTCTGCACAGTGTGCACCTAAAGCTACCTGAAGAAAATTGGTGGTGTTCTTCTGATCCTATTAGTACCGCAGGCAGCTGCAGTATTTACAAGTTAGTGTACTACATCCTCTGCACAGTGTGCACCTAAAGCTACCTGAAGAAAATTGGTGGTGTTCTTCTGATCCTATTAGTATCGCAGGCAGCTGCAGTATTTACAAGTTAGTGTAGTGCGTCCTCTGCACAGTGTGCACCTAAAGCTACCTGAAGAAAATTGGTGGTGTTCTGATCCTATTAGTACCACAGGCAGCTGCAGTATTTATGGTTAGTGTAGTGCGTCCTCTACACAGTGTGCACCTAAAGCTACCTGAAGACAATTGCTGTTGTTCTTCTGATCCTATTAGTACCGCAGGCAGCTGCAGTATTTACAAGTTAGTGTAGTGCGTCCTCTGCACAGTGTTCACCTAAAGCTACCTGAAGAAAATTGGTGGTGTTCTTCTGATCCTATTAGTACCGCAGGCAGCTGCAGTATTTACAAGTTAGTGTAGTGTATCCTCTGCACAGTGTGCACCTAAAGCTACCTGAAGAAAATTGGTGATGTTCTTCTGATCCTATTAGTACCGCAGGCAGCTGCAGTATTTACAAGTTAGTGTAGTGTGTCCTCTGCACAGTGTGCACCTAAAGCTACCTGAAGAAAATTGGTGGTGTTCTTCTGATTCTATTAGTACCGCAGGCAGCTCCAGTATTTACAAGTTGGTGTAGTGTGTCCTCTGCACAGTGTGCACCTAAAGCTACCTGAAGAAAATTGGTGGTGTTCTTCTGATCCTATTAGTACCACAGGCAGCTGCAGTATTTACAAGTTAGTGTAGTGCATCCCCTGCACAGTGTGCACCTTAAGCTACCTGAAGAAAATTGGTGGTGTTCCTCTGATCCTATTAGTACCGCAGGCAGCTGCAGTATTTACAAGTTAGTGTATTGTGTCCTCTGCACAGTGTGCACCTAAAGCTACCTGAAGAACATTGGTGATGTTCTTCTGTTCCTATTAGTACCGCATACAGCTGCAATATTTACAGTTAGTGTAGTGCGTCCTCTGCATAGTGTGCACCTAAAGCTGCCTGAAGACAATTGCTGTTCTTCTGATCCTATTAGTACCGCAGGTAGCTGCAGTATTTACAAGTTAGTGTAGTGCGTCCTCTGCACATTGTGCGCCTAAAGCTACGTGAAGAAAATTGGTGGTGTTCTTCTGATCCTATTAGTACCGCAAGCAGCTGCAGTATTTACAAGTTAGTATAGTGCATCCTCTGCACAGTGTTCACCTAAAGCTACCTGAAGAAAATTGGTGGTCTTCTTCTGATCCTATTAGTACCGCATACAGCTGCAGTATTTACAGTAAGTGTAGTGCGTCCTCTGCACAGTGTGCACCTAAAGCTACCTGAAGACAATTGGTGATGTTCTTCTGATTCTATTAGTACCGCATACAGCTGCAGTATTTACAGTAAGTGTAGTGCGTCCTCTGCACAGTGTGCACCTAAAGCTACCTGAAGACAATTGCTGTTCTTCTGATCCTATTAGTACAGCAAGCAGCTGCAGTATTTACAAGTTAGTATAGTGCATCCTCTGCACAGTGTTCACCTAAAGCTACCGGAAGAAAATTGGTGATGTTCCTCTGATCCTATTAGTACCGCAGGCAGCTCCAGTATTTACAAGTTAGTGTAGTGCGTCCTCTGCACAGTGTGCACCTAAAGCTACCTGAAGAAAATTGGTGGTGTTCTTCTGATCCAATTAGTATCGCAGGCAGCTGCAGTATTTACAAGTCAGTGTAGTGCGTCCTCTGCACAGTGTGCACCTAAAGATACCTGAAGAAAATCGGTGGTGTTCCTCTGATCCTATTAGTACCGCAGGCAGCTGCAGTATTTACAAGTTAGTGTAGTGCATCCTCTGCACAGTGTTCACCTAAAGCTACCGGAAGAAAATTGGTGGTGTTCCTCTGATCCTATTAGTACCGCAGGCAGCTCCAGTATTTACAAGTTAGTGTAGTGCGTCCTCTGCACAGTGTGCACCTAAAGCTACCTGAAGAAAATTGGTGGTGTTCCTCTGATCCTATTAGTACCGTAGGCAGCTGCAGTATTTACAAGTTAGTATAAGTAGTATAGTGCGTCCTCTGCACAGTTTGCACCTAAAGCTACCTGAAGAAAATTGGTGATGTTCTTCTGATTCTATTAGTACCGCATACAGCTGCAGTATTTACAGTAAGTGTAGTGCGTCCTCTGCACAGTGTGCACTAGGGATGAGCCGAACACCCCCCGGTTCGGTTCGCACCAGAACCCGCGAACGGACCGAAAGTTCGCACGAACGTTAGAACCCCATTGACGTCTATGGGACTCGAACGTTCGAAATCAAAAGTGCTCATTTTAAAGGCTAATTTGCATGGTATTGTCCTAAAAAGGGTTTGGGGACCCGGGTCCTACCCCAGGGGACATGTATCAATGCAAAAAAAACTTTTAAAAACGGCCGTTTTTTCGGGAGCAGTGATTTTAATGATGCTTAAAGTAAAAAGAAAAAGTGAAATATTCCTTTAAATATCGTACCTGGGGGGTGTCTATAGTATGCCTGTAAAGTGACGCGTGTTTCCCATGTTTAGAACAGTCCCTGCACCAAATGTCATTTTTAAAGGAAAAAATCTCATTTAAAACTGCTTGCGGGTTTAATGTCATGTCGGGTCATGGCAATATGGATGAAAATCAGTGAGACAAACGGCATGGGTACCCCCCAGTCCATTACCAGGCCCTTTGGGTCTTGTATGGATATTAAGGGGAACCCCGCACCCAAATTAAAATAAGGAAAGGTGTGGGGCCACCAGGCCCTATATACTCTGAACAGCAGTGCAAACAAGACAGGGACTGTAGGTTTGTTGTTAAGTAGAATCTGTTTGTAATTTTGAACATTTTTAACGTGTTTAGCTCCAGCCAAAAAATCTTTTCTAAGCTTTTTGGAAAACATAGGGAAGGGTTATCACCCCTGTGACATTTTTTTTGCTGTCTTTCCTCCTCTTCAGAAGATTTCACCTCACTTTTTTGTCCCAATGAAAAATGTTTTTTGAAAATTTGGGTTTTTTTGTGGAACAAGGATTGGAAAGCATCAGTGGAAAGGAGAAATTGTTTTCCCATATTAACTCTTACAGGAGAGAATTTCCCTTCCTAGGGGTAGATTTCATCTCACTTCCTGTTGTCTCCTTCCGTTTGCAAGTAGGAGTCATTTGTAAGTTAGATGTTTGAAAGTAGGGTCCTGCCCTATATACTCAGCAGAAATTTGGGCCTTAGGTATTGCTGTGGCCACAACACTGTAAGCCCTCACAGGGCCCTGCTGTGAAATATTAGATCAAGAATTGTAATTACATGCCCCTGTTGAACAGGAGCTGAAAAATTAGGCCTTAGGCACTGGTGCTGGTGCCACAACACTGCAACCCCTCACAGACACTCTAGTTGGAACGCAGGAATGAGCCCTGCTGCAAAGTATTGCTTCAAAAATTGTAATTACACGCCCCTGTTAGACAGGGGCAGAAAAATTGGGCCTTAGGCACTGGTGCTGGTGCCACAACACTGCAACCCCTCACAGACACTCTAGTTGGAACGCAGGAACGAGCCCTGCTGCAAAGTATTGCTTCAAAAATTGTAATTACACGCCCCTGTTAGACAGGGGCAGAAAAATTGGGCCTTAGGCACTGGTGCTGGTGCCACAACACTGCAACCCCTCACAGACACTCTAGTTGGAACGCAGGAACGAGCCCTGCTGCAAAGTATTGCATCAAAAATTGTAATTACACGCCCCTGTTAGACAGGGGCAGAAAAATTGGGCCTTAGGCACTGGTGCTGGTGCCACAACACTGCAACCCCTCACAGACACTCTAGTTGGAATGCAGGAACGAGCCCTGCTGCAAAGTATTACATCAAAAATTGTAATTACACGCCCCTGTTAAACAGGGGCTGAAAAATTGTGCCTTAGGCACTGGTGGTGGCGCCCAGAACCAAAAATGTTCTTACAAGCTATCAGCGTGATGATTGAGGAGGAAGAGGATAATTACTCAGGGATAGTCACTCAGCATCAGCATAGGCAGTCTTTGAAGGGATCTGAGATTTCAAAAAAAATTATTCGGTTACATCAGCATCAGGTGCTTGGTAGCTGGTGGTGATCCAAGACTCATTCATTTTTATGAAGGTCAGCCGATCGACCGAGTCGGTGGACAGACGCACCCTGTGATCGGTTACCACGCCTCCAGCAGCACTGAATGTGCGTTCCGAAAGAACGCTGGATGCAGGACAGGCCAGTAGCTCAATTGCATACTGTGCAAGCTCTGGCCAGTGATCCATCCTCAAGACCCAGTAACCCAGAGGATTTTCGGTGGGAAAGGTGTCCAAGTCTGATCTTGCCCCTAGGTATTCCTGCACCATATAAAACAGACGCTGGCGATGGTTGCTGGAACCGATCATACCTTGGGGCTGCGGACCAAAAAATTGTCTGAACGCATCGGTCAGACGGCCACCTTCTCCACCGCTCCTTCTTTGACTGACCGAAGCCTCAGCAACACGTTGTCCAGAAACAGGAGTTTGTAACCTCCCAGTCTCTGGGAACGCGTTGCACAGACCTTTCTGCAAGGCCTCCCGAAGATGTTTCATCCTCTGCTCCCTCTGCGATGGCAAGATAAGGTCCGCAACCTTACCCTTGTAACGTGGATCAAGGAGGGTTGCCAGCCAGTATTGGTCCTTCTCCTTGATACCACGAATACGAGGATCCTTACGCAGGCTTTGCAGGATCAGGGAGGCCATGCAGCGTAGGTTTGCTGAGGCATTCGGTCCGGAGTCCTCTGGGTCACTAAGAACGACATGGTCCGCAGCCACCTCCTCCCAGCCACGTACAAGTCCATGTGTTTCTTGGGGCTGATCCCTTAAAGACTGCTGCTGATGCTGAGTGCCAGGCTCCACCTCCATACTGACACAATCTTCCTCCTCCTCCTCTTCCTCCTCCTCCTCTTCCTGTGTGATCGGCGGGCACGCAGGAACACTGTCTGGATAAAGGGGGCCTTGAGAGCTAAGGAAGTCCTCCTCTTCCTGCCTCTGTTCTGCCTCAAGTGCCCTGTCCATTATTCCACGCAGCGTGTGCTCCAACAGGTGGACAAGGGGGACAGTGTCACTGATGCATGCACTGTCACTGCTCACCATCCTCGTGGCCTCCTCGAATGGTGACAGGACAGTGCATGCATCCCTGATCATGGCCCACTGGCGTGGGGAAAAAAAACCAAGCTCCCCTGACCCTGTCCTGGTGCCATAGTCGCACAGGTACTCATTGATGGCCCTCTGCTGCGTGTGCAGCCGCTGCAGCATGGCCAACGTTGAGTTCCACCTGGTGGGCATGTCACAGATTAGGCGGTTCTTGGGCAGGTTAAACTCCTTTTGGAGGTCCGTCAGCCGAGCACTGGCATTATATGACCGGCGGAAATGCACACAGACTTTCCTGGCCTGCCTCAGGACATCCTGTAAGCCCGGGTACCTGCCCAAGAACCGCTGCACCACCAAGTTAAGGACGTGAGCCAAACAGGGCACATGGGTCATTTGTCCCTGTCGGAGGGCAGAGAGGAGGTTGGTGCCATTGTCGCAAACCACCATTCCTGCCTTAAGTTGGCGTGGCGTCAACCACCTCTGAACCTGCCCCTGCAGAGCTGACAAAACCTCTGCCCCAGTGTGGCTCCTGTCCCCCAAGCACACCAGCTCAAGCACCGCATGGCATCTTTTGGCCTGCGTACTTGCGTAGCCCCTTGAACGCCTACGGAGCACCGCTGGTTCCGAGGAAGAGGCCATAGAGGAAGAAGAAGAGGAGGGGGTGGAGGAGAGAGGTGTGTCACAATCAGCATTTTGGAGGCGTGGTGGCGGAACAACCTCCAACACTACTGCACCTTGTCCTGCATCCTTCCCAGCTGCCAGCAGAGTCACCCAATGCGCCGTGAAACTTAGGTAACGTCCCTGTCCATGCCTGCTGGACCATGAGTCAGCGGTAATATGCACCTTACCGCTGACCGCCCTGTCCAGCGAGGCATGGACATTGCCTTCCACATGCCGGTAGAGAGCCGGAATCGCCTTCCGTGAGAAAAAGTGGCGTTTGGGTACCTGCCACTGAGGAACCGCACATTCCACAAACTCACGGAAGGGGGCAGAGTCTACCAACTGAAAAGGCAGCAGTTGAAGTGCTAGCAATTTTGCCAAGCTAGCATTCAACCGCTGGGCATGTGGATGGCTGGGAGCAAACTTCTTTCGGCGGTGCAGCAGCTGGGGCAGGGAAATTTGCCTGGTACAATCTGACGTCGGTGTACCAAAAGCAGATTGCCCACAAGTACTTGGCTGTGACACACCTAATTCTACACCTTCATTCCTCTCACTGCAGGTCTCAGAGAGGACTGAAGGTCTAGTGGGGTTGGAAATCTCAGCTGATGAGGAGCAAGGAGAGATCCTCTTTGTTCTTTGGTGTGGGTCTTTTAGATACGCTTGCCAACGAACTGCATGGCAGGTCAACATATGTCTGGTCAAGCATGTGGTACCCAAGCGGGAGATGTTTTGGCCACGCGAGATACGCTTGAGACATATGTTGCAAATAGCAGCGGTGCGATCTGATGCACTCGTCTCAAAAAAGGCCCACACCAAAGAACTTTTTGAATAACGCGCAGAGACTGCAGCGCCCTGCACATGTGGAGCTTTGGGGTGTGATGCAGTCAATGTGCTGCCCTTAGGCTGGCCCCTGGAGGGCATCCTGCCTCGTTGGTGATGTGCCGCCGCCTCCTCCTCCTCCTCCTCCTCCTCCTCCTCCTCTCTCCTATCAGGCACCCACGTTGAGTCAGTGACCTCATCATCCCCTCCCTCCTCATCACTGGAGCAAACCTGGCAGTATGCTGCAGCAGGGGGAGCATGACTGCCAGATTGCTGTCCTTCTTGGGCACCCCCTCTGTCCGTGCTCATGTTACTGCCTTCATCGAGCTCAGTATCGTCATCAGAGCCTTCCAAACGCTGGGCATCCTCCTGGAGCATGTACCCAACACTGTGGTCAAACAGTTCGAGGGAATCCTCATGAGGACATGGTGGAGCTAGGGAAGGAGTCACTGATGACATTGAGCTGAGGGAAGAGGCCGCTGCTTTGCCAGACAAAGCACCCTGGGCATGGGTGAGAGAGGATGAGGAGGATGAGGACGGCTTGGTCATCCACTCGACCAAGTCTTCCGCATGTTGCGGCTCAACACGGCCAGCTGCCGAAAAAAAGGCCAAGCGTGTCCCATGGCCACGTGCTGATGAGGATGCACCGTCTCCACGACCAGCACTAGACACAGAGCCTGCTTGCCCTCTCTTATTGGCTTGTGACTGTCTGCCTCTCCTTCTTGGCCTTCCAGACATACTAATGGCCTGTAGCTGCACTAAGCTGGGATAGAACACCTGTAATTTTCTTCAAGTAGCTTTATATACTGTAACCAGACAAGCCTGCCTGTCAGTAGGAAGATAACAGGAACGGATCTAGCTGAACACTGTGAGCAGGACGCACTGTACTAAATGTAAATAGTCTAGCTGCCTGACCGTGGTACTAATAGGATCAAATAGAACACCTGTAATTTTCTTCAGGTAGCTTTATATACTGTAACCAGACAAGCCTGCCTGTCAGTAGGAAGATAACAGGAACGGATCTAGCTGTACACTGTGAGCAGGACGCACTGTACTAAATGTAAATAGTCTAGCTGCCTGACCGTGGTACTAATAGGATCAAATAGAACACCTGTAATTTTCTTCAGGTAGCTTTATATACTGTAACCAGACAAGCCTGCCTGTCAGTAGGAAGATAACAGGAACGGATCTAGCTGAACACTGTGAGCAGGACGCACTGTACTAAATGTAAATAGTCTAGCTGCCTGACCGTGGTACTAATAGGATCAAATAGAACACCTGTAATTTTCTTCAGGTAGCTTTATATACTGTAACCAGACAAGCCTGCCTGTCAGTAGGAAGATAACAGGAACGGATCTAGCTGAACACTGTGAGCAGGATGCACTGCACTAAATGTAAATAGCAGGAACGGATCTAGCTGAACACTGTGAGCAGGACGCACTGCACTAAATGTAAATAGCAGGAACGGATCTAGCTGAACACTGTGAGCAGGACGCACTGCACTAAATGTAAATTGCAGGAACGGATCTAGCTGAACACTGTGAGCAGGACGCACTGCACTAAATGTAAATAACAGGAACGGATCTAGCTGAACACTGTGAGCAGGACGCACTGCACTAAATGTAAATAGCAGGAACGGATCTAGCTGAACACTGTGAGCAGGACGCACTGCACTAAATGTAAATAGCAGGAACGGATCTAGCTGAACACTGTGAGCAGGACGCACTGCACTAAATGTAAATTGCAGGAACGGATCTAGCTGAACACTGTGAGCAGGACGCACTGCACTAAATGTAAATAGTCTAGAAGATAACAGGAACGGATCTAGCTGAACACTGTGAGCAGGACGCACTGCACTAAATGTAAATAGCAGGAACGGATCTAGCTGAACACTGTGAGCAGGACGCACTGCACTAAATGTAAATAGCAGGAACGGATCTAGCTGAACACTGTGAGCAGGACGCACTGCACTAAATGTAAATAGCAGGAACGGATCTAGCTGAACACTGTGAGCAGGACGCACTGCATTAAATTTAAATAGTCTAGATAGAAGATAACAGGAACGGATCTAGCTAAACTGAATACAGTGTATATATATATATGCAACACCTGGGATGCATATATATACACAATACACTGTAAGTGCAGCTAACTGACTGACTGTTCTGCCTAATCTATCTAACTCAAATCAAATGACACTGTCTCTCTCTCTCTCTATCTCTCAGCACACCGGAACACACACTACACAGGGCCGCCGTGCAGGCGGCCTTATATAGTGTGGGGTGTGTACTAAATCCCCTGAGCCATAATTGGCCAAAGCCACCCTGGCTTTGGCCAATTACAGCTCTCTCTACTGACGGCGCTGTGATTGGCCAAGCATGCGGGTCATAGTGCATGCTTGGCCAATCATCAGCCAGCAATGCACTGCGATGCCGCAGTGAATTATGGGCCGTGACGCGCCACACGAATTTAGCGCGAACGGCCCATAACGTTCGCAATTCGGCGAACGATCGAACAGCCGATGTTCGAGTCGAACATGGGTTCGACTCGAACACGAAGCTCATCCCTAGTGTGCACCTAAAGCTACCTGAAGACAATTGCTGTTCTTCTGATCCTATTAGTACAGCAAGCAGCTGCAGTATTTACAAGTTAGTATAGTGCATCCTCTGCACAGTGTTCACCTAAAGCTACCTGAAGAAAATTGGGGGTGTTCGTCTGATCTTATTAGTACCACAGGCAGCTGCAGTATTTACAAGTTTGTGTAGTGCTTCCTCTGCACAGTGTGCACCAAAGCTACCTGAAGAAAATTGGTGGTTTTCTTCTGATCCTATTAGTACCATAGGCAGTTGCAGTATTTACAGTTAGTGTTGTTCGTCCTCTGCACAGCGTGGATGATGGGATGATGAGGTCACTGACTCCACGTGGGTGCCTGATAGGAGGATGAGGAGGCACATCTCCAACGAGGAAGGATGCCCTACATGGGCTTAAGGGCAGCACACTGACTGCATCACACCGCAGAGCCCCGCATGTGCAGGGCGCTGCTGTCTCTATGCATTATTCCAAAAGTTCTTTGGTTTGGGCCTTTTTTGAGGCGAGTGCATCAGATCGCACCACTGCTATTTGCAACAAATGTCTCAAGCGTATCTCGCGTGGCCAAAACATCACCCGCTTGGGCACCACATGCTTGACCAGACATATGTCGACCTGCCATGCAGTTCGTTGGCAAGCATACCTAAAAGACCCACACCAAAGAACAAAGCGGACCTCTCTTTGCTCCTCATCAGCTGGGATCTCCAACCCCACTATACCTTCAGTCCTCTCTGAAACCTGCACTGAGAGGAATGAAGGTGTATGATTAGGTGTGTCACAGCCAAGTACTTGCGGACAATCTGCTATTGGTACACCGAAGTCAGATTGTACCAGGCAATATTCCCTGCCCCAGCTGCTGCACCGCCGAAAGAAGCTAGCACTTCAACTGCTGCCTTTTCAGTTGGTAGACTCTGCCCCCTTCTGTGAGTTTGTGTAATGTGTGGTTCCTCAGTGGCAGGTTCCCAAACGCCACTTTTTCTCATGGAAGGCGATTCCGGCTTTCTACCGGCATGTGGAAGGCAATGTCTCGGCCTCGCTGGACAGGGCGGTCAGCGGTAAGGTGCATATTAACGCTGACTCATGGTCCAGCAGGCATGGATAGGGACGTTACCTATCTTTCACCGCGCACTGGGTGACTCTTCTGGCAGCTGGGAAGGATGCAGGACAGGGTTCGGTAGTGTTGGAGGTTGTTCCACCACCACGCCTCCAAAATTATACTAGTGGTGATTCTGCCACACCTCTCTCCTCCACCCCCTCCTCTTCTTCTTCCTCCATGGCCTCTTCCTGTACTGATTTGTCCTTGGAACCAGCGGTGCTCCGTAGGCGTTCAAGGGGCTACGCAAGCACGCAGGCAAAAAGATGGCATGTGGTGCTTGAGCTGGTGTGCTTGGGGGACAGGAGCCATACTGGGGCAGAGATTCTGTCAGCTCTGCAGGGGCAGGTTCAGAGGTGGTTGACGCCACACCAGCTTAAGGCAGGTATGGTGGTTTGCGACAATGGCACCAACCTCCTCTCTGCCCTCCGACAGGGACAACTGACCCATGTGCCCTGTTTGTCTCACGTCCTTAACTTGGTGGTGCAGTGGTTCTTGGGAGGTACCCGGGCTTACAGGATGTCCTGAGGCAGGCCAGGAAAGTCTGTGTGCATTTCCGCAGGTCATATAATGCCAGTGCTCGGCTGGCTGACCTCCAAAAGGATTTTAACCTGCCCAAGAAACGCCTAATCTGTGACATGCCCACCAGGTGAAACTCAACGTTGGCCATGCTGCAGCGGCTGCACACACAGCAGAGGGCCATCAATGAGTACCTATGCGACTATGGCACCAGGACATGGTCAGGGGAGCTTGTTTTTTTCTCCCCACGCCAATGGGCTATGATCAGGGATGCATGCACTGTCCTGTCAACATTTGAGGAGGCCACAAGGATGGTGAGCAGTGACAGTGAATGCATCAGTGACACTGTCCCTCTTGTCCACCTGTTGGAGCACACGCTGCATGGAATAATGGACAGGGCACTTGAGGCAGAAGAGAGGGAGGAAGAGGAGGACTTCCTTACCTCTCAAGGCCCCCTTTATCCAGACAGTGTTCCTGCGTGCCCGCCGATTACACAGGAAGAGGATGAGGAGGAGGAGGAGGATTGTGTCAGCATGGAGGTGGAGCCTGGCACTCAGCATCAGCAGCAGTCTTCAAGGGATCATTTACAGTCTGAAGAAACTCATGGACTTGTACGTGGCTGGGAGGAGGTCGCTGCGGATCATGTCATCCTTAGTGACCCAGAGGACTCTGGACCGAATGCCTCAGCAAACCTACTGTCACGTACCTGGTAGGTTGTGAGCCTGAAGTGCAGGAAGAGACCTCCCTTACAGCTCCCACTCCCGTTCCCCTGGAATGGAGACAGAGGGCCAGGAGTGAAGAGTGGTATGGGTGCCTGGCAGGATCAACAGTTGCTGAAAGTCCAGTAGTGGTGGCACCCTCTGGAGTCAGTAGTCTGAGGAGTAGACTGAGGACAGAGACTGGAATGCAGGACTAGAACCAGGAACAACAGCAGGTAATAGCAGATGGAAGCTGGACTGGAACAACAGCAGAAGATAGCCTGGAACACTGGACTGGAACCAGGAACAACAGCAGGTAATAGACTGGAATGCTGGACTGGAACACAGCAGAAGATAGCCTGGAACGCTGGGCTGGAGCACAGCAGAAGGTAGCCTGGAACGCTGGACTGGAACCAGGAACAACAGCAGGTAATAGACTGGAACGCTGGACTGGAACACAGCAGAAGATAGCCTGGAACGCTGGGCTGGAACACAGCAGAAGGTAGCCTGGAACGCTGGACTGGAACCAGGAACAACAGCAGGTAATAGACTGGAACGCTGGACTGGTACACAGCAGAAGATAGCCTGGAACGCTGGGCTGGAACACAGCAGAAGGTAGCCTGGAACGCTGGACTGGAACCAGGAACAACAGCAGGTAATAGCAGACTGGAAGCTGGACTGGAACCAGGAACAACAGCAGGTAATAGACTGGAAGCTGATGAACACAGCGGAGGGTCAACAAGCCGGTGGTCAGTAACGATCGGACAGCAGAGGTACCAGGGGTAATGCAGAGGGATGGTCAGGCAAGCCAAGAGGGTCTGGTGCAGGCAGATAGCAGGATCGTCAAACAGGAAGCCGGGTCAGATAACAGGAAACACAGATCAGATCAGGTAACACTCACAGAACGCTGTAGAGCAGACAGCGGGGATGGAGTGTGACAGGCAGGTTTAAATAGCCCGCCTGACACCAGCGGGAGTGCGCGCGCGCGTGCCCATGCGTGACCGCACCCGTGAACGCGCGCGCATGCGCAATGGGACCCGTGACCGGGTTCCCGTGCGCCTGGGACGCCGGTTACTGGCAGGATCTTCGTGACACCTACGCTGCATGGCCTCCCTGATTCTGCAAAGCCTGCGGAAGGATCCTCGTATTCGTGGTATCAAGGGGAGGGATGATTACTGGCTTGTAACCCTCCTTGATCCACGTTACAAGGGTAAGGTTGCGGACCTTATCTTGCCGTCGCAGAGGGAGCAAAGGATGAAACATCTTCGTGAGGCCTTGCAGAAAGGTTTGTGCAACGCGTTTCCAGAGCCTGGGAGGTTACAATTTTCTGGTCCTCCTGGATAACGTGTTGCTGAGGCTTCGGTCAGTCACAGAAGGAGCGGTGGAGAAGGTGGCCGTCTGACCAATGCATTCAGACAAATTTTTAGTCTGAAGCCCCAAGGTCTGATTGGTTCCAGCAACCATCGCCAGTGTCTGATTCACATGGTGCAGGATTACTAAGGGGCAAGATCAGACTTGGACACCTTTCACAATGGAAAATCCTCTGGGTTACTGGGTTTTGAGGATGGATCACTGGCCAGAGCTTGCACAGTATGCAATTGAGCTACTGGCCTGTCCTGCATCCAGCGTACTTTCGGAATGCACATTCAGTGCTGCTGGAGGCTTTGTAACCGATCACAGGGTGCGCCTGTCCACCGAATCTGTCGATCGACTGTCCTTCATAAAAATGAATCAGTCTTGGATCACCAGCTACCAAGCACCTGATGCTGATGTAACGGATTGATTTTTTTTTTATGTGAGATCCCTTCAAGACAGCCTATGCTGATGCTGAGTGACTATCCTGTTATGCTGAGTCACAATCCTCTTCCTCCTCAATTTTCCTGCTGAAAGCCTTTAAGAACATTTTTGGTTCTGGGCACCACCACAAGTGCCCAAGACCCAATTTTTCAGCCCCTGTTTAACAGGGGCGATAATTACAGTTATTGATGCAATACTTTGCAGCAGGGCTCATTCCTGCGCTCCAACTACAGTATCTGTGAGGGGTTGCAGTGTTGTGGCACCAGCACTAGTGCCCAAGGCCCAATTTTTCAGCCCCTGTTTAACAGGGGCGTGTAATTACAATTTTTGATGCAATACTTTGCAGCAGGGCTCATTCCTGCACTCCAACTAGAGTATCTGTGAGGGGTTGCAGTGTTGTGGCACCAGCACCAGTGCCCAAGGCCCAATTTTTCTGCCCCTGTTCAACAGGGACATGTAATTACAATTCTTGATCTAATATTTCACAGCAGGGCCCATTCCTGCGCCCACCAAGAGTAACTGTGAGGACTTACCATGTTGTGGCACCAGCACCACCACCACCACCAAAGGCCCAATTTTTCTGCCCCTGTTCAACAGGTGCATGTAATTACAATTCTTGATATAATATTTCACAGCAGGGCCCGTTCCAGCGCCCACCAAGAGTAACTGTAAGGACTTACCGTGTTGTGGCACCAGCACCACCACCACCACCAAAGGCCCAATTTTTCTACCACTGTTCAACAATGGCATGTAATTACAATTCTTGATCTAATATTTCACAGCACGCCCATTCCTGTGCCCACCAAGGGTAACTGTGAGGGCTTACACCTAAGGCCCCAACTTCTGCAGAGTATATAGGGCAGGCCCCTACTTTCAAACATCCAACAAATGACTCCTTCTTGCAAACGGAAGGAGATAACAGGAAGTGAGATGAAATTTACCCCTATGAATGGAAATTCTCTCCTGTAAGAGTTATTATGGGAAAAACGTGTCTCCTCTTCACTGATGCTTTATCACCAATCCTTGTTTCCCTAAAAACCCCAAATTTTCAAAAAACATTTGTCATTGGGACAGAAAGTGAGGTGAAATCTTCTGAAGAGGTGCACAGACAGCAAAACAAATGTTACAGGGGTGATAACCCTTCCCTATGTTTTCCAAAAAGCTTAAAAATAGATTTTTTGGCTGGAGCTACACTTTAAAAATGTACCAGTTCAAAATTACAAACAGATTCTACTTAACAACAAACCTACAGTCCCTGTCTTGTTTGCACTGCCTGTATACTGCTGTTCAGAGTATATAGGGCCTGGGGACCCCACGCCTTTCCTTTCCTTTTTTCAATTTGGGTGTGGGGTTCCCCTTAATATCCATACAATGCATTTGTCTTCAGCCCCCTTTACTCTGATACCCCTAACTAATATCTAGTGGAACCAATTTCCATTTAGAAGTCACCTTATTAGTAAATAGAATCCACCTGTGTGTAATTTAATCTCAGTATAAATACAGCTGTTCTGTGAAGCCCTCAGAGGTTTGTTAGTCAACCTTATTGAACAAACCGCATCACAAAGGCCAAGGAACACACCGGACTGATCAAGGATAAAGTTGTGAAAAAATTTACAGTAGGATTAGGTTATAAAAAAATTTTCCAAGCTTTGAACATCTTATGGAGCAATGTTCAATCCATCATCCAAAAATGGAAAGAATTTGGCACAACTGCAAACCTACCAAAACATGGTCGTCCACCTAAACTGGCAGGCTGGGCAAGGAGAGCATTAATCAGAGAAGCAGCCAAGAGGCCCATAGTAACTCCGGAGGAGCTGCAGAGATCCACAGCTCAGGTGGGAGAATCTGTCCACAGGACAACTATTTGTCGTGCAGTCCACAAATCTGGCCTTTATGGAAGAGTGGCAAGAAGAAAGCCATTTTTGAAAGAAAGTCCCATTTGCAGTTTGCAAGAAGTCATGTGGGGGACACAGCAAACATGTGGAAGAAGGTGCTCTGGTCAGATGAGACCGAAATGGAACTTTTTGGTCTAAAAGCAAAACGCTATGTGTGGCGGAAAGCTAACACTGCACATCATCCTGAACACACCATCCCCACCATGAAACATGGTGGTGGCAGCATCATGCTGTGGGGATGCTTTTCTTCAGCAGGGACAGCGAAGCTGGTTAGAGTTGATGGGAAGATGGATGGAGCCAAATACAGGGCAATCTTAGAAGAAAACCTGCTAGAGTCTGCAAAAGACTTGAGACTGGGGCGGAGGTTCAAATTCCAGCAGAACAACGACCCTAAACTTACAGCCAGAGCTACAATGGAATGGTTTAGATCAAAGCATATTCATGTATTAGAATGGCCCGTCAAAGTCCAGACCTAAATCCAATTGAGAATCTGTGGCAAGACTTAAAAATTGTTGCTCACAGACACTCTCCTTCCAGTCTGACAGAGCTTGAGCGATTTTGCAAAGAAGAATGGGCAAAAATGTCACTCTCTAGATGTGCAAAGCTGGTAGAGACATTCCCAAAAAAAGACTTGCAGCTGTATTTGCAGCAAAAGGTGGTTCTACAAAGTATTGACTCAGGGGGCTGAATACAAATGCATGCCACACTTTTCACATATTTGTAAAAAAATGTGAAAACCATTTATCTTTTTCCTTCCACTTCACAATTTTATGTGCCACTTTGTGTTGGTCTATCACATAAAATCCCAATAAAATACATTTACGTTTTTAGTTGCATTACAAAATGTGGAAAATGTCAAGGGGTATGAATACTTTTTCAAGGCACTGTATATGCCTCTAACTTTACCCCATTGCTCTCCACCATAAGAGCAAACCTACAAAAATGGCAGAGGGTGACTTTCTCATGGATGGGCCGAGTCAGTGTGTTAAAAAATGAATGTGTTACCACGGATTCGCTCCTTTACCCAGATCCTTTTTCTTGACCCTCAACAGTCTGTTTTCGAAATACATATTGTATGGATGAAGCCCATGTTTGACTCTTCGTACCTTGCAATGCTCAAAGCAGATGGGAGGCATGGGATGTGCCTGTCATTCGCAAGTAATATGAGGTTATCGTCTTGCAGCGGATAATGGACTGGCATCATGGTGTATCGGCTAAACTGTGGGTTCTTCTGGAAAAATTCCTGGTGGGTCGGAACTTAGCTGTGTTATATGGGATGCTGCATTCGTTGGAACCCAGGAGGAAACCCCTATACATAAGGGAGTGAGAAAGAGACCTGCAATATGAATTCGCCAAACTACAACTTGACCATCTTTACCGCTTTACACATACCGGCTCTGTAGATGCGAAAATGCAAGAGAGCGGGTTCAAATTACTTACTCGCTGGTATAGCGTCCCCTCCAAACTTGCTAGAATTTATCCAACACTGATGCAACTGATGCTTGCTGGAGGGGTTGCGGGCTACGGGGCACATTTCTACATGTTTGGTGGGAGTGCCCCAGGCTGTGACCTTACTGGCAAGATAAATAAACGAATAAAATGCTGCGCTATCCAAATGTAATCATGTGGTCATCGTACTAAATACTGACATTGTTGACTCCAATTAAATAATAAAAAAATTTACAATCCTATGCGATTAATAAATGTACATATATTACAATCCTATGTAATTAAAAGTTGCAATCCTATCTGATACTACCAGTGACAACCTGTGCATTTATATGCAACTCTATATATATTTGTTGCAATCATATGCGATGAAAAATTGCAACCCTATGCGATAATTCCATTGACAACCTGTGAACTATACAAGTCTATATATAAATAAAGTTCATCAACATAAAATAATCAATATGCAATATATTAAACCGTGTTTAAAGTGCTCTTGTGCAAAAAATATTCATGCATTAATGTGTCTAAAAAGGAACGCAACAAAAAGCCCATTCCTAATTAATCCTGATTCTCATTACAGATAATATAACAGTAGGTGCTCGTGTCCACTCTTGTGCTCCCTCTTTGGTGTATGTGCTCACCTTAGAGTGTGTGTCCTTGCACCTAAGCTCGGTCAGAACACGCTTTTAAACCATCTCTGGGTTTATTGTCAGCATTCAGGTCCTTGGATAGTTGCCTGCACATATATCCATATAGAAAACATAGGAAACTGGATAGTGTGATACCATTTTCTAAATTTATTAAAATTACAGTCTTCCTGTTGCTAACTATAAGATGCTATGACAGAACATATATCTCTATGCTGACATGATACTAGTAGAAATGTATACAGGGGTTCCCTTTTTCCCTCCCTCTCCCTACCCTTCCCAATCCCCCCCCCCTCTTTATTTCCCTTCCCTCTGTTCCTTACAACATACATTTTTCTCCCTGTGCAAGTCATTCCTAATGCTAGAAGTTAAAGTAGCTTGCAACCACTAAAGTAGCTTGCAACCGCTTCCTATTCGGTTAGAAATGTATTTTTTGACTCTACAGTGAATGACTTAACAAAAAAAAAAAGAGGGGAAAAAATTGTTATTGTGTTACATGTTAATTGGCACTCCTGCCAAACGCATTTTGCTTTGAGTTTGCTCTGTTTCTTATCCAAAGGTTCTATGTTTATGATTATTTGAAAAAGTAGCACTACTTGAGGGTGCTTGATTTTCATTACTGTTTTGTCACTTGTGCCTTATACAATATTGTTACCTCAATAAACATATTGAAATATAAAAATACAATCTTCCCTATATTAGGGTACTCACATTTCATAGGTGCTACAGCGCACCACTCTATACAAGCCAAAAAATCTTAAAAACGCTGTACTGGTGTGTCCTCTCCTGCACTGAGATCACTCCACCTTCTCACACACCGTCCTGTCCCCTCCCCAACGCATGTCGATACCGGGAAATGACGTATCTTCCTCAGGGGGAATTATTGGCAAGATATCAGGACCCATGTTAAAGTGATCTTAGATATTGAGCTACCGGACTCCTTGTTGGAGCACTTGCTGCATGTCCTCTCCCCCCCATTCCTCCCGGCTATTACTGTAAATCAGTACTGCCCCATCTTCTGAATGCAGCTAGGCGACTGATCCCAGTTTACTGGAAATCAGCTCAGATTCCCAGTCGGGAAGATTAAATATGGTTAGTGAACAGTAATATGGCTGCAGAGGAATGGATGGTGATATGCAAGGATATACATAACAAGTTCTACAGTATATGGGCTGCTTGGATTCACTATACAAGCACAACCCCATGGAACTCTCAACCAATGTCTTCTTGAACGTTGGACTTTGTTGACTGTTTAAGCTTTAGGCTGGGTTCACAAGAGAAAAAACAGCTGTTCAGCGGTGCCTCTCCGTTCTATCTGTGGATCAGCTGAGCAGGGAGAGGGGGGAGGTGTAGTGAGGAGGGGAGAGAATTTGTGTTCAGAACGGAATGCATCTGCAAATCAGATGCATTCCCATAGAAGATAATGTGCTTGTAATTCGCACCGCAATGCCCAGAAAACGCACACGTTTTTTGGGCAATGCGTAGTGCGAATGCAACGCACATATGTGAACCAGCCTCATTCTAATGAAGGTATTTTAAAATGTCCTGTGAATTGGATGTGGTGTAAGCCGCATGTAATTCGCATAGGTGTGAACCGGGCCTTATTGGATTAGATCCACAGAGAATTTTATTGTTTACTTAAAATCATTTATATTAGAGTGCTGTTTCTGTTACCTCCCTCCTTTGCTTCTCCTTCTCCCCACCCCATTCCCCTTTCCCCTCCTGGTCATGCTCATATGATCTTCCCTGTTGGGTTAGTTACCTCTGATATTGCTCTTTATCTCCCACATACACACGGATGGGTGTTTCCATTGATACATAGTTACAGAGATTTGTTGATAGGAATAAGGTTTATCAATGTAGGATGGTCAATCTGACCTTTTGTTATGTATCAAGACCAGAACCTATTTGGGCCTGTTGACAAATGGATACGTTTCTTTTGCCTTTTTCTGTTTTCCTGCTTATACGACTTATGTTTTATTTTTTTAATTAAATAAATAAAGATTACACAAATAAATAAATAGCTCTTTTTGAGGAATAAAGTCTTAAAGTGGTTAAATAATGCAATTTTTTTGTGAATAAAATATTTTCTTAAAAAAATAATCAATAAAATTACAGATGCAACTAAATTAACTTGTACAGCTTTGATAGTTGACCCTATAGACAAATATAGTTATATGCAAACGTTGACTATATGACTTTGGCCCTCTCATCTTCCATGCCTCCCTATGAACAGCCTTTCCCTTTCTGTTTATTAGGTTCAGGAAGGGCCAGGGCCCAGTTTGACATTGCAAAAAATGTCAGCTTCCTGTATCTCTGGATTTACAAATATTTTTTTTTTATTTGGCCATGAAGTTGACCCCTACCTGTGTGTTTTTTATTTATTTATTTTTTGTTTTTTTTTTTTGTTTTTTATAAGCTTAGTTTGATTTGCCAAGGTTTATGACAGGTTTACTTTAATCAGCTTGGTAAAATGTTTTTCTTTTTTAATTCATTCGGGATATTGATTCAAGAAGAAGCCAGGACCATAAAATGTATGTGTTCAGCCAGTTGCAATCTCCTCTCCCACACATATGTGCCCTTGTGAATCTACGATCGGAAATAATACAATACAGTATAACAATACTGGATGGCGTTCAAACAAGGAAATGCTCTGAAGGATGCAACAAATAATGAGAAAGGAACATGAAACAATATGATCATTGTGAAGACCTGAATGTGTGTCACATTGTATTAACTGTTTGTTAGCTAAACATGGCTAAGCCCTCTTGTATAAAAAATACACTTCTAACAATAACTATATAACCCCACATAATAGTAGCAAGTCCTTAGTCCATCAAATTTCCTGTTAGTAAAATAAAAATGACAGGTGACAATACTCATTTATTTCTTCACTGAGATATCCACTGCTTACCAAACCAGCAAGAATATTTATCTATTCTATGCACAGCTGGAAATAAAATTTCAACTTCATTGTCATCAGCACAGATAATTTCTATGCATTCTCTTTAACGGATATAATTACTGGGAACTGTCCCTCAATTCGTATTCTTTCTTACAGTCACTTTTGCCTTCAAATCAGCATAATGAGCACGTGCGTAGCAGTCAATCACTGTCAGGTTGTGGATAACAAGGTTTATTGTGAGAAGAAGACTTGAAAATTTGACACAAGCAATACAATAAGCATACTTCTAGATTTCAAATATTTTTATTCTTTAACCATTTGCATTTGCGGACTGCTCGCCCACAAGATACTGCAGACAGGCAAAGCGATGTAATCATACGTTGCTGCCTGCTTCCAGGTATAGGGCACGTGCATGCATGCTCCCCTCAAGACACCTGCTGTGATTATACACAGTGGGAGTCTGTCACCAAGTTCTGGCCAATAATTCATGGCCGTGACCTTCTAATTGATTGTGTGCAATCACAGCCCAGAGCCCTCTGTTGACAATCAGCACAGGGCTCTGTACAGCGGGAACAATCTCTCTGTTTCTTATTCCTGCTAAGCAGGGATAAAAAGAAAAGAGACATTTAGTAAAAATGAAACATGTTACTTATTGTTAGGCACACATTTAACTCCTTGATCATCCTAGATGTTAACCCCTTCCCAGCTAGTGTCATTAGTACAGTGTACAAAAAAAGTGGCAACTACCCCAACCTATAACTGGCCTTTGCAGCAAGGTGCACATGGAAGGGCAATGCACATCACAAACACACAAAAGATTTCCCAGCACACTTACCAGTCAGCCTGCAAAACAACCAAATTGACTCTAACAGTTTACGTTAACAGAGGGTTTTGTTTGCACACAATTGGAAATATATGCGTAAGCCACAGTGCCAAGGGACCCCTGTATAACTCTAACTTTCCAGAGCCTCCATAGCAGGAACAGATATAGGAATGGATATATTAAGGCCAAGTATACCTGGAGGGAGCCCACCATCCCCCCCCCACCCCCCCTAAAGGCACAGGGACGCATATGACGCCCAGCAAAAGCACAATTGTAACGCAGGCATCAAGTGCGTCCCTGCACCCAGTTCAATCGACTGTACAAAAAAGTGCAAACTACACCAACCAATAACTGGCCTTAATTTAGAGTTAGGACCACAGTATATACAGAGGTCCCTTGGCATGGGCATTGCAGCTTATGCATATACTTACAAATGTGTGCAAACAAAACCCTCTGATTTTAACGTAAACTGCTAGACAGGTAATTCTGTTGTTTTGCAGGCTGTCTGGTAAGTGTGCTGGAAAATCTTTTGTTTGTTCAATAGTACAGTGATAGTGTATAATATTATCATTGATCACTGTATTAGTGTCACTCGTGAGGTCAGTGGCAGTTAGTCAGTTCCCCCCCCAGCGTCAGTTTGTGTCAGATTTTCGATGCACTATCGCAGTCCCATTATAAGTTGCTGTTTACCGGCATAGTAGTATAAAAGAAAATTAGAATATATACTGTATACCATAATTTGTACTGTAGATGTTCATGCAAACCAATCAATATACACTTACTGTGATTTCTTTTACCAAAGACATGTAGCAGAATACATTTTGGGCAAAATTTATGAAGAAATTTGAATTTTTAAATTTTTAGTGGATATGTTTTGTCAGAAAGTAAATTTAGTTTTATTTATTTGTTTTTTTTTTAATTTTCAGTCTTTTTTTTTGCTTATATCGCAAAAAATAAAAAAACCCAGTGATGATCAAATACCAACGTTGGGCACAATGTTCCATGACCCCGCAATTACCAGGTAAAGTAGCACATTGCTAAAAAACAAAAAAATGGCCTGGCCATGAAGGGGTAAAACCTTCCAACGTGAAGTGGTCAATGGAAAATGTCACTGTTTGTTCAGCTTTTATTTTAAGATCCTATTGGATTCTTCACTTTCACCAGCAATGTGGATTTTCACTTGAAACCCACTTAAGTGAAATGATAATTTACACTGATATCATTTTCCTCACTTTCGTGGGGAAAAAATTTGCAAATAAAGAAAATAATAATATAGCGTATATAACAGTGACAAAAGTCATGTTGTAATTGAATTTTATTCAGGAAGGAATCACCTTTCCTTTTCAATCTGCAGTCGCTGTAATTTTCTGAAAATTCAATATGGCTACCTGGAGTTGTTCTGTACACAGAATGTGTACTGAGCCCCGCCCCAGGAACCTCAGATCCTGCTTGTGTGATTGGCTCGCCAGTTTTCCCAGAAGTCTGCACTAAGTCAGATTTCAGGCATCCCCTGCAACAAAAATGTCATTTTTGGTGAGATTCTTCCAATAGGAACATGTCTAAAGGGATGCAAGCCCAGCAGATTTCCTCATTAGTGCTCTGCAGCTGCACAGCTGAGTGAGAATTATGAAACCACTAACATTAGACCTACTTAGCATGGGGCACAGAGGAACAAACATTTCTTCAGAATAATAAAAGGTAGGAATCTGCAACAAACGTTGTTGTAATCCTTGCAATGTACATCGATCACCCAGAGGGGAATGTTTTTTTTCTCAACAAAAGTGAAGTTACTCTTTATGTTAGAATCTGAATTTTTTTCCACTGATGAACTCTTTATTTACAGTAGCATTGAACTACAGTACATCATGTTTACACCTGAGGCTGACTTGCTCTCACCTTTCTATTCTAAAGGTCAACAACAGCCTATTAAACTTTGTAAATGGAAAATTAAAAGCAACAGTATCAGCAGCCGCTTACTGCAAATGGTATTTCGTGGTTGTAAAGGCTGAAGGTTTTTTGCTGCTCCCAATAAGGCTGTAGCAACTCTAACCAGCATTCTCTGGGCCTGAGAACGCTGGTTAGAGTTACCACAACCACTATCGGCTGATGGTATGAGGACGTGTGACTATGATAAGTTTTAGGCTGGGTTCACATATGTGTGGCCGCGGTTTCCAGCCTGGGGTCCGGTGCATTCCTGTTCACCCATCAGGTGCCATTCGGGTCTGAATTTTTGCCTGAATTCACACCTGACCCAAACCCAAAAACGCACAGGACCCTTTTGGAATTCACACTGTGGCCGCCCTGGACATGTGTGAACAGGCTCCATTGAGAGTCGATCACACTTGCATGTCATGCGAATTGGATGCGATGAAATCCACATCGTACATATGTGAACCCAGCCTAAAGGTGCAATTCTTTTTGGGGAAAAGATTAAGTGCCGGTTCACACAGGGGCGGCACGACTTGCAGGTCGCCTCAGCGAGGCGACCTGCAAACGACTTCTGAGGCGACTTGCAAAACGACTTCTGTATAGAAGTCTATGCAAGTCGCCCCAAGTCGCCCCCAAAGTAGTACAGGAACCTTTTTCTAAGTCGGAGCGACTTGCGTCGCTCCTATTAGAACGGTTCCGTAGCACAGAACGGGAGGCGACTTGTCAGGCGACTAGGTCGCCTGACAAGTCGCCCCTATGTGAACCGAGCCTAAGTGCAACTGGGGCAGCCAGCAAACTTCAGCTGAGGAATAACTACAGAAAAGGTGCGGCTCAACTGTTTTAAATAGATAGGTAAAAGAAGACGATCTGCAGGTGGAAGATGATGGCATGTTTGTAACTAACATGGAACCCGTTTTGGAGTGTGGCGATCTGAGAGTGGATTCCGTGTGCTTGTATGAACGGCTGATTTTGCATGCTAATATCCATTAGCTGTCTGGTGAGTGCATAAGGGTGAAGGATTAGTACACTTTGGTGACACAGTAAACTAACTACTACACTGAGAATCACAATATGTTAAGTTCTCAAGTGGATTCTTTTTATGATTCTGGGACTTTTATTTGGACTTTTGGATAACTGTAGAGCACTAGCACTTTATAGTTACTTTATTTGCACGTTATACATTTTCTGTATATTGCCACATATGGCTATAGATTGATGCACTTTAATGTTTTTGTAATTTATACACTTTATTATTCTATTCATATCATATTTTGATGCACTTTATATTGAAACGCTGTACACTTTTTGGTTTATTTTTGTCATAAGGTTGGTGTGTCGCCTTTTTGTGTGAGCTACTTTCGCCTCTGAGCGCTCATTTGTGTTTTTTATTTGAAGTAATAGAGATATGTTGAGCATAACAACCAGTGTGCGGATACATCAATATGCATTACAATTCTTATTAGGATTCATTTCAGTCCATCAGAATAGCAAATGTAAAGTTTTTCCCTGATTAGAAGATATATCAGTGAGATTACCTATATTTATTACAATGTGCAACACTTTGTGTGGGTTTAAAGGCAATATAGTGGCTCGGACTAAACTCCAAACTAAATATCACTCTGAGCAGTTTTTTTAAAGTAGATGTAAACCCTAATTGAATGACAGTTAGTTTTCCTAAAGGAGAAGTATGGCCAAAGCTATGTTGGCCATACTCTTTCTGGGCATCACAGGAGTGCAATTCCTTCTGCACTCCCATGATCCATTTTCAGCCAACAGTGGGCTAACATCCGCTGTCAGGTGAAGTCATGCAGCCTGTCCAGGCTCTAGAAAGATCCTGACTTTACAGTCGGAATCCACCCAGATGCCTGGACCGGCAGCTGGCTCAGCCTCTCAGCAAGTTGCTGGGAGACTGAGCCAGCCGCTCCCGCCCTCTTTACTGCCCGGCATTTGCTGGAGGGACAGAGCAAGAATCAGTCACCAGCTCTCTGCAGACTGAATACTGAGAACTGAGCAATCAACGTTTTATGATCGCTTATTTCTCAGTGAAGAGCCGCCAGGGGACAGCTGCAGCCATTAAGGTAAATATGATTGTTTATTTTTTTTGTATTTCAGAACTTCTCTTTTAAAGAGGAACTGCAGCCTGCTCACATAATTTGTAATAAAAACATCTTTGCCATTCTTTGTATATTATTTTATATATACTGTGATTCTGTCCTTGCCAAATATGCTGCAGAAATCTCCCTCCACGAAGTCTGGCTGCATCCATTCTAACTGTGGGCAGGTGAAGCTGCTGCCTGTTCACTTCCTGGATTTACACAGACACATAGAGGCACACCTCCAGCCCCGCAGCTCTCATTGGCCCTCTTATGACTCACCCCCCCCCCCCACCTTCCTGGCAAACTCTCACGAGACTGAGAGAGAGAGAGCTGTGCATGATGTTATCAGCCTAGGCTTTTTTTCCAGACAAGAAACAGGAAGGCTTCATGTACATGGGACATTTTTACAAACTCTCCTGAATGATTTAACTTGATAGATAGTAACCGACATTTAAAATGTCAGTTTTGCCACGTTTACATGCCGTGTTTAGCAGCGTTTTGCCACATTGTGCCCTGTTTGCGTTTAGAAGCGTTTTTTTTTTTTTAATTATTTTTTTTTGGTTTTTAGATAGCCAAAATTTAGAAACACCTGTAAATGAAACACGGCTAAACGCGAGTTACCGCGTTTACAAGCTGTTACAGGCATTTGGCCTTTCAAATGCCTCTGAACATCCGTCCTGAACGCATTTTTTTTAAGATAACATAGAGGAGAGTTCAGGGGCAGCTGAAAAAAATGCCCAACTGCTCCTAAACATCTATTTACCAGCAGCAGTGTTCATGAGGCCAAAGTGGGCTGTATAAGGTATTTACTGGAAAAAAAAAAAGTTTTAGGACTCATGCCCGCGGGCGTTTTTACAGCCGCGTTTAGGAGCTTTTTTTACAGCTTAAAAACGCCTCATATTCAATGGCCTCATACCCATAGAGGCATTTTTAAGCTCCAAAAAAAACCCAGGACCAGCATGTTCTAAAGCTTCAGCACTATAGCTGTAAAAATGCCAGATGCCGGTAAAAGATGTTAAACAAGGCTTAATGCTGGATACACAGCATTAAGCCTCGTCAGGCGTTTCTCTGCCTCTATTCAAAATCAATGGTTCCCTATGGGATCCTATTGATTTGAATAGAAGTTGCACCAAAAGTCGGATCATGATGATCCGACTTGCGGTGCGACTTGTGTGATGGTGATCTTGAAGAGGAACCCCCCCCTGCCAAAATGAAAAAAAATTGGTGTAGGATTCCTCCCCAGGACGAAGGTATGGATTTTGGGGAGGAACCCACACAATTTTTTTTTTTTTCATTTTGGGGGGTTCCTCTTCAAGATCCTCAGCACACAAGTCGCACCGCAAGTGCAAGTCGGATTATCGTGATTGACTTCTGGTGCGACTTCTATCCAAATCAATGGGCTCCCTTAGGGAACCATTGAATTTTAATAGAGACGGAGAAATGCGGCTGAAAGCTAGTATGGCTAAACGTGTATTGCTGCCAATGCAAAACGCTGATAAAACCGCATTTTTAACACTGCTTTTTTCTTGGCGTCGTTTTTTTATAACGCCGTGGGCATGAGGCCTAACTATTCAAAGTTAAAACAACAAGGGCAGAAGATTTAATAAATGGAAAGATGAAAAAATTACTGGAGTTCTGCTTTAAGCACTGTTTAGTATAACAAATTGTGCTTTTTTTGTATAAAATGTTTGTATATATTGCATATCATTATAATTATTGCATATTCTTGCATTGTTAGAGGCAGAAGACATCAGCGGAGGAGACAGAAGATGTCACCAGAAGAGGGAGAAGACCTGGAGAGGGGAGAAGTCGTCGGAAGAGCCCCCGGAGCTGTATGGCTGAACTCGCATCGCTCAGAGATCGCATGTGATCGGCACCTGCGGTGCGGGTGTGAATCACTTGCGATCTCTGAGATCGCGTTAGTGTGAACCCAGGCTCAGGTTACAAAAGGAATACATTGCTCATTGTGCTTTCTACTCCTGTTGGCATGTCCAAGGTCAAGCAGCAGTGCTTGGTTGGCTCATAGAGCTGCTCCTTTTTGTTCCTTTTTAAAGGAATATACAACTATTAAATTATGATTTTTTTACCTTTCTGGAGTTCATCTTTAAGATCTCATCCACACAAAAGGTTTTTCTCTCATAGAATGCTTCCTCCTGGCACCAGTGTTATTGCAGAACAAAAACACCTGATACTTGTAAAAGTGTCTAACGCTTTTTCAAGCATTTAAGCTCTTTTACAGGCATTAAGCACATGGGCGTTAAAGTGATTGTAAACAATCACCTTGTAAAACAACTCATTCAGTTTAAAGGAGAAATGAGAGGCAAACCATTTTTGGATAGATATCAAAAAATATATATATAAATACCTTTTTTTATAAGTGATTGCATTCCCTCTGTTCTCAGCTGCATAAGCGCTGGGGGGAGGAAAAGCCGCAGCACACAGAGCTACCCAGTGAATAGCTGTGCAGGGGGGGGGGACGTGTCAGGACAAGTCTGATCATTGGAGGAGAGCAGGCTTAATTAGGTATAGGGCAGGTTGGGGTAATATAGGGCAGTTTAGGGTGGTATAGGGCAGGTAGGGCAGGTTAGTGTGGTATAGGGCAGTTTGGGGTGGTATAGGGAAGGTTAGTGAGGTATAGGGCAGTTTGGGGAGGTATAGGGCAGGTTAGTGAGGTATAAGGCTGGGTGGAGTAATATAGGGCAGTTTGGGGTGGTATAGGGTAGGTTAGTGATGTATAGGTCAGTTTGGAGTGGTATAGGGCAATTTGGGGTGGTATAGGGCAGTTTGGGGTAAAATAGGGCAGTTTTGGGTATAGGGCAGGTTAGTGAGGTATAAGGCTGGGTGGAGTAATATAGGGCAGTTTGGGGTGGTATAGGGCAGATTAGTCAGGTATAGGGCAGTTTGGGGTTATATAGGGCAGTTTGGGGTGGTATAGGGAAGGTTAGTGAGGTATAGGGCAGTTTGGGGTGGTATAGGGCAGGTTAGGGAGGTATAGGGCAGTTTAGGGTGGTATAGGGCAGGTTAGGGAGGTATAGGGCAGTTTGGGGTGGTATAGGGCAGGTTAGTGAGGTATAGGGAAATTGTGGGTGGTATAGGGCAGGTTAGTGAGGTATAGGGCAATTTGAGGTGGTATAGGGCAATTTTGGGTGGTATAGGGCAATTTTGGGTGGTATAGGCCAGGTTAGTGAGGTATAGGGCAGTTTGGGGTGGTATAGGGCAGTTTGGGGTGGTATAGGCCAGTTTGGGGTGGTATAGGGCAGTTTGGGGTGGTATAGGGCAGGTTAGTGAGATATAGGGCAGGTTAGGGATCTATGCAGCGACAGTTTGCAGTACTTTGAGGCTGCTGTGTCCTCGCCTCTTTCTCCTCCTTCAGCCGTGGGATCAGCTGAGTAAAGAAGTCTGTGGGAGGAGTGGAGGAGGCAGCCAACCAACCCCTGCTGAAGGAGATATGGGAGATCCCCGAGGGTTAGCTTCACTGACTGGGGAGTATTCTAGGCAGCCTCCCTCGCACCGCTCCGCTGCAACTCTGCAAGTGCACACAATATAGTGCACTGTGTAGCGGCACCCCGGTGTTACCCCTTTGGCGGGTGTCACCCGGTGCGGGCCGCATCCCCCGCTCCCCCATAGCGACGCCACTGCATGTCAGGAATATAAAGTGTTGGGGTAACAAATGTTTTTAGTATTTATTCTGGCCAATAAAATGAATTATTTCTGGCCATTAAAATGAATTAACGCTCAATTGCTAAACGCACCTAGCGCTAACGTGTGCTTAGAAGCATTTACATACGTTTACAAGTGACAAGTGTTTTTTAACTGCCTCTAAACACTGCTAAAAAGTCTATGTGTGCATGGACACAAGGCTAACTGGCAGGGGAGTTTAAAGGCAGGAAAAAAAACCATGCCAGACGCCCCTAGGAGCAGCTGTAAAAATGTCCAGTGTGGGGGGGTGTGGTCTGGAGCTGCATGGAATAGGACGTGCAGTGTGAGAGCTCCGCTCGAGGCCTATCCTGCTACCTAATCCTGAGGGCTACATTTATCGCAAATCAACACCATAAAGCACCGGACTGCCGTCCTGATCCTGTGCTGGCATGTCTCCCCCTAAAAGATCCGGCGCCATCGCCAAATTAGTATCGCCACAAGGAGCGGGACCCGGGTGAGGAAGATGGCGCCGACCCACTCCCTGAGGAGGAAGATCAATTGTCTAGGGACACTGCCAAAGTACTGGAGGCCATCGCCCTCTGCCAATCCACCCTCACCTCCAGGATTGAGGAGGTGAAGGTAGACATCTCCTTAATCCGGCAAGACATCCATAAATTGCGGGATCGGGTGTCAGAGACGGAGCGCCGCATCGGCCACGTGGAGGATGACCTGCACCCGCTCCAGATTACCACTGAGCAACTACAACATCAGTTGAACACTGTCCTCTCCAAGCAGGACGATATGGAGAATCGCCTCCGCAGGTGCAACCTCCGCTTCGTGGGGCTCCCCTAGAGGTCCAAGGGCGCAGACCCCCCCACGTACCTGGAAAACCTGCTAATCAAGTCCTTTGGCAGGGAGGCCTTCTCCTCCACATTTGTGGAGGAGCGCGCCCACCGCCTTGCAGCGAAGCCCCCACCTGCTGGAGCCCCCCCACGGACATTCATCGCCAAGTTTCTGAACTATCGTGACCGTGATACCATCCTGCGACTTACCTGAGAAAGAGGAAACGTCCCAGTCGGAAATGTGACGGTGGCGGTTTTCCCGGACTTTTCGGCTGAAGTCCAGAAGAGAAGAGCGAGGTTTACCGAAGCGAAGCGGCTACTTCGGGTGCGCCATCTGCCGTACGCAATGCTTTTCCCAGCCCGTCTCCGTGTGGTAAGCGATGGCAAGACGCACTTCTTTGAGGACCCGCAGACTGTTCCCTCCTAACCCGCACTCTCCATGCATTGATCTTGTGGACCCCTGCAGCCGAGGCTGGAAGACTATCACCCTCACACAGCTCGCATCTCCCTCATACATCCCAGAAATGTGAGTTGGTTATGTGCTGCATTCATCCCCTTGTTTGCCTCCCTCTTTAATTTTTTCTTTGTTGAGGCTCCGTGCTGACATTGCATCTTTTGTATCCGAGCTGCAAGATACTTTCCTTCCCCCTCACTACTAAGCCTAACCCATATGCCTTGGGCGGCTCACCTGCATCCACATCCCTTAAGACTGGATACCTCCCCTGCATTGCTGTGCACCGTCCAGTTTGTTCGTCCCCCAGACCCTGACGGTCACCTTAGAGCAGTGGCTTTTATGTCACCCGTGACTCTTATCTCCAGGCCATTGTTTCCCTGGCCGGCCTCTGCCCCTCCACTGTTAGTGGTTGGCGGAGTGTTAAATCTGCTAAGCCGGTCCAGTGCCTTTGCAGTACGTTTGTTATATATTGTTTTACATACCTTTTTTCACCTTTTTTTCGTTCTCGAATCCAAGCTGACGCACCATATGTACTCTGCTGTATTTATATTATTAATGCTACCTATGTATATAACAATCTGTTTGTTTGAGTCTGCTGGGATATCCCCCAATGCATGCTGGTCCCGCATGTATCAGACCTTCGCAATGTTGGTCCAGCATCACATAAATGGTCATTTTGTCCTTTGGATGCCCAGCAGACAGGTTTACCTTAACAAGATGCATTATGGGCTGATTGCACTGTCTAATGTTACCTGCCGCCCCCTGAGTGTCCGACTGCACGCACTGAGTCTCTCTCATGCAACATGGCCTCCTTAAAAATTGTTACTTGGAATGTCCGGGGCTTGAGTGAGAGGGCCAAGCGCACGGTGGTCCTCTCCCACCTCAAATCTCAGCGGGCGGGCGATCCTCATCGCTAAAACGGTACGCTTCAAACTCCACACATTGCAGTCGGACCTCCAGGGTCGGTCATTGTTTCTGCATGCTTCCATTGGAGGTCTGGAGGTTCTCCTCCTTGCGTTTTATATCCCCCCGCCATTCACTTTCGCTATGCTGCAGACAGGGGTAACTTTCATGGCCCAACACCCATTAATTCCGGCTATTTGGGCCGGTGATTTCAACATGGTTATTACCCCAAGCCTAGACCGGTTGAGCTCGGCTATCCCTTCGGCCCCTGCACCCAGTACCACCAGATTTGGGAGATTTCTATCGGAATTCGCCCTTATAGATACATGGAGACACAAACACCCACAACAAATACGTTTCTCCTGTTTCACCCCCTCACGCTCAGCCATGTCCCGGATAGACTATATTTTTCTCACTCCCTCCCTCCTTCCCCATTTCCTAGACGAAGGTTTTGACGCTAGGATATTATCGGACCACTCCCCATATTGGATCAAACTGCGCTTGCCAGATCCCCCTGCAGTGCGTATCTGGAGACTAAACCCATTTTGGCTTAATATCCTAACGGATTTGGATTCTGTCCAACTCGAGTTGGACCACTTCTTTCGCATAAATAATGGCTCCGCTCCATTCAGATCCGTCTGCGAGGCATTTAAAATGCATGCCCGTATGATCCTGTCTATGCGCATCAATAGACATAAAGCCACCTCTAAACTTCTGCTTGGACAAGCAGATGAATGCCTAGACACCCTGGAGCAGGCCTTCCAAAATGACCCATCAGCCACCAATGCTTCTCTCCTGCGCATGCAGATCAGGCTCACAGACCAACTACATCTCAAGAAAGCCAAACAGGGCATCTTCTTTAACAAACAGCGCATATATGAGCTTAGTGAACGAGCTGGCAAGCTCTTAGCCTATATGGCACACCTAGATCACAAACCCCCATAACAATAACAGACCCAGATCAGGTGGCCGAGGAGTTCAGGGCCTTTTATTGGGACCTGTACTCCTCCACCACACATCATTCCCATGACAAGCTCTCAGCATTCCTACGGGACAACGCTTTCCCAACACTCACCCCTTCCCAGGTCGCCCAGCTTGAAGCACCTATCACCACTGACTGCATAGCAGAAGCCCTGGCGCATCTCCCTGCCTCCAAGACACCCGGCTCGGACGGTCTCCCCCTCAAATTCTATAATCAATTCAGCGAAACTCTGCTCCCCAAACTATGTAAGTTGTACACACACATATTTGATTCCATGGGCGAAGCCCTCATTGTTCTCATACCCAAGCCAGGTAAGGACCCACTGCTCCCCGAATCATATAGATCTATATCCCTACTCCAATTAGACGTTAAAATATTGCCCAAAATCCTTGCCCTGCGTTTAAACAAAGTAATCCTTAGTTTAATACACCCCAACCAGACTGGGTTTATGCCCAACAAAAATACAGCTTTTAACCTCAGGCAGCTTCATATGAATCTTCAATCCCAACATACAGACATTGGCTCCAGAGTAGTGGTCAGCTTAGACGCCGCCAAGGCGTTTGACTCCGTGGAATGGAGCTATCTTTGTGAATGCCTACGTAGATTCGGCTTTGACCCAAAATTTATAAAGTGGCTTCAACTTTTGTATCAAGCCCCCACAGCTCGCATACAAGTCAATGGTAGAACCTCCCGCTCATTCCCACTCTCCCGTGGCACGCGTCAGGGTTGCCCCATATCACCCCTATCACCTTGCCGTAGAGCCCCTGGCTATTGCCCTAAGAAACCACCCTGGCATCAAGGGTCTTCACTGTGGCCAGTTGACAGAGGTCATCAGTCTGTATGCGGATGACATGCTCCTCTACCTCGCTGATGCTGGCCCCTCACTTCAAATAGCCCTTCAAACTATCACAGCCTTTGGAGTATTCTCCGGGTTTCAGATTTATTGGACCAAATCCCAAATTCTCCCACTAGATTTGGGCGCCCCTACTGCTGATCAAGATATGCTCCCTTTAGTTAGAACCAATATCATTAAATACCTTGGTGTGTTTGTCTCCAGATCCCTTCGGGACTACATCACCCTCAATGTTGAACCCTTATTCACTGTCCTTAAATCCAAAACCCAAACATGGTCCCGTCTCCCCCTAGGTGTAATGGGTCAAATAAACTTAGTTAAAATGATCTTCCTCCCCAAACTCCTCTATGTCTTCTGACAGGCCCCACTATACCTCCCCCCACGTATATTTAAAGCCATGGAATCCATCATCAACACATTTATTTGGGGCTCCTCCCGCCACAAGTTGCCATGGCGAGTCCTAAAGTGCCCGACCGATCTGGGTGGCACCGCACTCCCCGATCTTTTTCTTTATTATATAGCGTCTCAAATCTCTCATTTCTTTCACTTTAATTACTTTGATAGAGAACGATACTCCACACTAGTTTGCTTCCAAACCCCTGGCCCACTGTTCCACCCCTTCCAGATCTTATTTTGCGGCCCTCGCTACTCACTTCATTGACCGCAAGAAACAAATGCTATTCCACCATTGTAAGATCTGGCAACTCGCTATGCGTACCGGAGAGGCACCCTGCCCCCATTCTCACACACCCCTCTGGGACAACCCACATATGCCCGAACTAACCTCTATTCCTGATTATGGAGTATGGGTTGATAAGGGCATCACATACTTGTCGCCGGTGGTGGCGTATGGGTTGGTTAAATCTTTCCAGGCCCTCAAAGACAATTTTGCCTTACCTAACTATATGCTATTCAGTTATCTTCAACTCCAACACGCACTCAACACGCAGTTCAGGGGTTCTATTCCGAATCTTGAGATCCCGCTACTGGTAGACATTGTGCTGGGTAAGGACCCCCAAAAACGAATATCCTTATTATATGCATACCTCATGACGCCCACAGCAACGGCTACCGCCTACCAGTTGAAATCTCGTTGGGAATCCGACCTGGGCGCAGTGTCAGATGAAGACTAAGTACAGACCAGGACACAGCCCTAACTGCCCCAGCTGTGGTCACCCTAACGCATCATTCTATCATCTACTCTGGACTTGCCCGTCCGTACAGGGGTTTTGGACCCAGGTGGTCTGGTTTCTTCATGACCGCATGGGCTCCCCACTGTCCCTCTGCCCCCGGCTCTGCGTGTTGGGGCTCCTCTCACTCCCTGAAGGAGAGAAATATCTGAATATCCTTTTGCAAGAAACATTATTTATTGCTAGACTGCAGATCGCCAAGACGTGGATGAGGGGATCCCCTCCTACGCTACAACAATGGATCAGAGCAGTCAACATCACCCTTCCCTATAAAAAAACTGCTCCACACCCACAGGGGCTGCCCTGATAAATACCACAAAATTTGGGACAGATGGTTGGAAGACGTTTCCACATGTGATGCGGTGGACTAGATGCACTCCCCCTGGATAATCCCATGAGCCCCTTTCGTAACTCTCTCCTTCCCCCTGCGCAGGCCCTTTGCTCACACACTACTTCTCCTTTCATGACACGTAGAGTACCTTACTGTTTATGATATGTTTTCATATATGTCAATTGGATTGATTCGACATTATGGTGCCTGTTGCACCAATTACCCGTATGTCTGTATATCTTTCTTTCGTTTATGCTCAATAAACGTTGTTTTGATTAAAAAAAAAAAATGTCCAGTGTGCATGAGGCCTAAAACACCTTGGAGAGGTGATACTCCACATACAAATGAAAGTGAGTAAAGACCTACTATACCAAAAATGGTACCTGATTTCAGACTATTTTCAAAATTAGTTATTATAAGCAGGGAGCAGGGCAAGCAAAGAAAAACAAAGGCAGACACAAAAAAAGCTAATTAGATGCCTCCCCTTTTTCCTTGGCAGAGGTGTCCCTCTTTTGAATCACTGCCCATCACCATTTTTATACAGGACTGCTGAATAGCTTTGAGATGACCACCACGTGGTAAGCTGCTTATCTTTTTTCAGCTAGAGACAATCCAGACTAGGAAATGCATTATTCAATATAGGTTGTGTCATAGTGCTGCAAATCAGCTATAGAAATCCAATGAAATGCAATGTGTTTTTTTTTCGGCTGACCTGATATGCATTAAATAGAGCTGAGCATCTCCAAGCACAGATGGCATCAGCAATACAGTTAAAACAGCCAAATAAGAAAACCTTGGTGAACCGCAGTGAAAGGCATATGATCGTTTTTCAGTTTAGTGTCTGAAAGTGGAAAATCTCTTTAAGATATGTCTGTGAATGTTCTCATTTATCCAAGTCATGGTATGGCTAGTTTTTTTTTTTCCGTTGAACAAAGGTTTTTATTAATCAAGCGTTGCATACATGTTATGTTGACTTTTACATATAAACTTGATAACTGTTACATTGCACATTATCCATATTATAAGTAAGAAAACAGGTACATTAAACTTGCCATGTGGATATGTTCTATGAATGTATATATTACAAATAAAGACTATATAAAGAGGTATTTGCCTGAGTATTCATTTCAAATTGATATGGTTTTACTACACACAGGTATCAGACTCTTGTAGCCAGCGGTCCCATACCTTGTTATATTTGTTGGGGCAACCTCTGTTGACATATATACACTTCTTGTATGGCAAGGTATTATTTACTTCCAGTTTCCATTCCACTATCTTGGGAGGTGTTTGTCTCATCCATTTTTTGGCTATAATTTTCCTAGCTGAAAATAGTGTCTTGTGAAGAAATATTTTTGTATATTTATCAATTGTATCCAGTAGTATTCCAAGGAGGCATTGTTTTGGGTCTAATGTTATGAGTGAGCCCATGGTATCATGCAGAAATGTCACGATTTGCTTCCATAAGCCTTGTATCTTGGGGCATGACCAGATCAAGTGAAAAAATGTGCCTGTCTCTAGTCCACACATCAGACATGTTGTAGATTGAGTGCGTTTGTATCTTGCCAATCTAAGGGGTGTAAGGTATGCCCTATGTAGAATATAAAGCTGTGATAGTCAATCAGATAATTTGGGGGATACTGCCTTGTAGGACTCCAGTGCCTCCTCCCACTCCTCATCCTCTATTGGGCCCACTTCTCTCTCCCATCTGGGTTTCAGATCATATGCTATTTTGGTAGAGATGGGGGTGGATAGCATATTGTAAAATGCCGAGATTAGTTTGTGAGGGTTTGTGTTCTTAATCACTGCCATAATAACATTGGGTGTAGGGTGTGGGACGGATTCAGGAAATTGAGATTGTGTCGCATGGCGGAGTTGTAAAAATCTAAAAAACATTTGGTTTTGGATCGGAAATTGTGAATTGAAGGTTTTGAGGTGTCCATCTTTTAGGATGTGATGTAGATAAAATACTCCCTGCTTGGACCATACACTTGTGTCCTGTATTTTGGTAAATTCTGGTAAATTTTTGTTGTGCCATATTGGTGTGTAATCGTTATGTCGTGGAATTTCGAGTTTAGAGGAAGCCAAGTCCCATATTTTCCTGTAATGATATAGTGTGGTTTGCCTATTTTCCCCTTGTTCAACCCCTCCTGAGCCCGATGCTATCGCGTATATCGGGTCTTTGGTGTGTTGTGCCCACTTTGGACTTAGGAGAGCAAGGAATCTCTCACCATCCGTCTTATCTATGTGGAATAGCTGTGACAACTGTGATGCGATGTAATATAAATTTAAGTCAGGGAGAGCCGTGCCTCCCAGGTCAGTTGGATTCTTAAGAGTCTGCCACGCTAATTTGTGTCTACTGGCGCCCCACACAAAGCGCTTTAAAAGGGCCTCTAAAGATTTGAAATGTTTCAGGGGAAGATATACTGGGGTGTGCCATAGTACATATAGTATCTGAGGGAGTAGAACCATTTTAATTAAATTTATGCGTTCCCAGATCCCAAGTGGGAATGGTATGGCTAGTTTTAGTTTGTCACATGCAACTGGATTTGTTCTGTAATGTTAAAAGCACCGCCCATCTAAGCAGCTTTTTCAGTTCCAATGAGTCAGGAATATACTCCAGCATTTCTAACCACACGATTAAAGTGATTGTAAACCTTAGTTTTTTTTTTTAAATAGCAAACATATCATACTTACCTCCACTGTGCAGTTCACTTTGCACAGTGTGGTCCCGAACCTCATCTTCTGGGGTCCACGGCTCCTCCTCGCATCGGTAAACCCCCTGGGAGAATAGCTCTCCATGGGGGTTACTGTGCGGTCACGCACCCAAGTCAAACACTTGCGTGTATAGACAAAGAATGCTGGACACCGTCCCGCCCCCTGGCGCCCGCATCACATAATATTAATCCCTATTTGTGAGACAACCTCAGCCTAAAAAAATCCCACTATGTAGTTTAAATTATGACAACGTTGTCAACACCTCTTGAAAATTCCCATGGAGCCCAAAATATATGAAAACACATGGTCAAAATGCAGCATGCCCCCAAAGCGAACTTGCTGCCAAATGAACATCTATGATAAGCAAAATGAGAGCAGATGAATGAACATCCATACATGTGACAAATCCAGTACGCTGGATACTTTTTATGCTGCTCCATCTAACTGTCCCCTACTTAATTGGCAAATTAAGAGGAGTTGTCTTCTCTAGGTACTCTACAGATATTACAGCTTTCTCATTTTCTATGGTCCCTACCTGTTCCTGTTAAATTTTCACACAAATTAACGTTCTTCGAACAGGAGAGCCAAACTGAGGGGCCTATTGCTCATGCCCTCTTGCTGGCCCATAAATGGCTCTATTCGGGGCATCTACCACAATGCCACAATATAGAGATCATTGGGAACAAGACCTGGGAATCACTCTTCAGATCCTCCATAGGTAACAAATATCAGGAATCGGGGTACAAGTAAGTTGTGTGTACTGCACTCCTGCCCTTCTCCATTCTATCTACCCTACAGAATCTGTTGGCAATGTAGACAGGGTAGAAGCAATTTACTGCACATTTTCTGGTCCTGAACAGGTTAATGACAAATCCCAAAAATGTACTGATTGGGAACCCCCTAAAAACCTGAATTTGTACTCCTACATCACAATCAAATACCGACATCGGCCTACAAAAAAATCAGGGCTGAGCCACCTAGTGAATGCGGTACAGTGATGCATACTGGCTTTGTGGAAACACCCCCTCCCGTCCACAGTCCAACAATGGATCAGAAGGGTTGAGGATGTCAGGGAGATGGAAAATCTCGGAAGCTCAATTAAAGACATGCATACTAGATTCTGCAATACATAGTTCTACTGGATAGAGTTTATTTGTACTGATGAATTCAAATGATTACTGGCAGCTTGATTGAGTTGGTGTGGTAGTGACACAGAGGTGGGCTGTTGGGGCCCGTGAGCTTCCTTTGAACATTCACGCATTCAACATAAACACAGCTGAGGTCCCTCTCTGTGGCTTTGTGGTGTATATCCCTGTCGATTGCACCCTTCCCCCTACTGTCCCTCCCTTTTCACCCCCCTTAGTCATTGTAAAGGGTGGGGGGATCCCTCTAGCCACCATACAACACTACTCACGAGAGGTGATTGGATCGCCTTTTATAGAGATCACCCCCTTTGATTTTTTTTTTCCGCTATGATGAGTTTTGTTTGCTGTCAGGCCTCATATACAAACTTATCATTTGACTCAACTTCTACTGCCATTTGTAGCCCCCCAGCTTATTTTACATGCCTGTGTGATGATTCACACTTTTAAAGTGATACTAAACCTCCGACCCTGCATTCACTATATTGGGTCTCCCACAGTACACAGAACATGGAAATGCAATCATTTTAGTAAATATAAATGGCTAAATACCTTCTCTCATCAGCAGTATATAGCAGTCTTGTGACTTCTATCAGTTCCTGGTAAAGCTTGAGGAGGAGTTTTCATACTACACTGAGCTGTCCTATCAGAATCCAGGACCCCTGACCCTCTGTCTGGACAGTGCTGATTGGCCCTGTGCTGATCACATGCACTCTCCCAAGAGAAGAAAACTCTATAGCAATACACACCAAACTGAGCATATGCAGCCTGACTCCAGTAACTCTGTCTTATCCTGACCTGTTCTGGAGTCAGTGGAAGAAGAGGAGGATCTGTGCATACAGGATCAAACTGCGTTTTTGCACAATGCAGAGTATTAACCCCTTTGGTTCCACAGTGGTTACAACAAGCATGCTTTACTGCATATACAGACTGATTTTACTGTTGTGGGTTTAGTAACACTTTAACTGTTTTGTAGAGATTGGATCTTCTGACCACCCTTTTTTCCCATGTTCTTTTATGTTCTTCTCTTTGTATATGTATATTGGAAAACTTATAAATAAAGAACGCAAAAAAGAAAAATCCAGCATGCTGTGAAGTAAAAGCAAAAAATTCCAGATCAATAGAAAACACAGTATTGAGCACACAAGCACTATAATCAATTGGTGCAGATAAAGCCTGCCAAATACGTAGGTCACAATGTATCCAGCATTGAGCAACAGGATCCTGTTTTCATATGCAGACAGCCTGTTAATTAGGAGGATGGTATGCTGAGTTTCATCTCCTTGCGCTGACCAGCAGAGAGTTGAATAACTTTGTATCAGATCAGCTTGTAAACAAACTACGGCAGACTGCAACACTGCACCGCTTCAGGCTAGGTTCTCATTTATGCGGGTGCAGGAATGCATGTAAATTGCACTCTTTCTTGTACATGCAGGCAAAATGCATAGCTTTTTAGCAGAGATGCAGGGTGCCATTAAATCTTAACAGCATCCCCATCTGAAAACGCAGAGCGCAAAAATAGGATTTTTTACTTACCGTAAAATCAGTTTCTCTGAGTTCATTGACAGACACAGCCTTCTTTATTCAGAACGGTAGGGTTATATCATCTCCGCAGGAGTAGGACTAGGCAGAACAAAAAAACAACCCCTGGCTACGCCCATGGGCTGTCCTCCGTCAGTATATAACCCCCTCCCTGCTCTAGGTATTCAGTTTAGTAGCAAGCAGTAATAGAAGTATCAAAAAACTCCATAGAGGGATGGGTGCTGTGTCTGTCAATGAACTCAGAGAAACGGATTTTATGGTAAGTAAAAAATCCTATGTTCTCATTCGTTCATTGACAGACACAGCCTTCTTTATTCAGAATGGTAGGAACGTCCCAAAGCAGTGGCGAACATGAGGGGTGGGACAGCGAAAAATCCCAAGGCTAACCCAAAAGCCAACTAGGTAAGAGGAGCTTCACACAGGACAAGCTGGAACCCAACCTGAACGATACCCCTTCAAGAGGGATTAGACCCTCTTAACAGCAGCCTGCAAAAAACTTGCAGCCAAAAAAAGGCATCCGCAGAATGTGCAGATTTTTTGTAAAAAATGTGCCACGAACGCCTGAAGGCCCAAGACGCACTAGGCGCCCGAGAAGAATGCGCCATAACAGGGAAAGCAGGAACCTGTTGATCATCTGTCTGATCCATCCAAAAGAAGGTCGCAGAAGAAGCAGACAACCCCTTTCTTGGCCTGTCCGTGAGTACAGAGAGCCTGACCTCCAAATACTGGCAAATACAACTGAATACCCCAAACCACATCCTGGGCAGATAGGGCAAATTCCTTGGGATGTGTTGCAAGGGACACAAGAAAGGAAACACATGTGCTTGTTCATATGAAAACCCAGGGACAGAACTATAGAAAAGGGCGAAGCACCGCCTAAACCTGGGTAAGGTGAACGAGAAGATAACGCCACCATTTTCGACACCCTGTGAGCAGAGGTGAAAGCCACCAAGAGGCCACCTTCCGAGACAGAGTAAGCAGTGGAATCTCCCGATATTTTGAGAGAGGGAGAGAGAGAGAGCGGCTCCTGGAGAACTGAAAACACCAAGTTCAGATCCCACAGCGGTAGAAGAAAACTGCACCTGTGGAAACAGACATCTAAGCCCTTAAATAAAAAGGGACGCACCAGGGAGCGCGAGACCAGGGGATGCTGAAGACAACCACCAAGGCTGACACCTGGCCCTCAATGGTACTCGAGGAACATTCCTGCTCCTCGAGTACCATTGAAAGAACAAGGATGAATGCCCGGTGATTCACACCAGGATATATTCACTCTCCACATCCGGGGGGTTAAAACCTCCTAAAAGATGGACTCCCTAGCCATCGACAGTGTCGGAACTGCCGCACCTGGCTCAACACAGCCAGGCTGTTAAAATCAGAGACTCTAAGGCAGGATGGAAGAACGGCCCTGGGACCATAGATCCTTCCTGAGAGGCAGTCGACAAGGAACACCGGCGGCGTACCCAGACCGACTGGACCCATCCGGAGATAATAGAATGACCGGAACCCCCGCAGCCGTGATCCTGCGTAAAAGCCACAACAGAAGCTGGAGAGGAGGAAAGGCATAGAGAAACATCACTGGCCCCATGGGCCACCAGAGCAACCCGTGACCTTATCAGAAACCTTGGTACTGTCCAGTTGAACCAGGACACCAAGAGAACTACCTCATGAGTGTCCCAGCGGGAACAAACCCGAAGAATACACGGTGAAGGGCCCATCCATGGTCCAACCCTCCCCAACTGAGGTATCCGCCTGTCAGCATTCCACTCCTGGAATGCATACATCAGAAAAGGGCCGGACGAAACGTTCTGCCTACCGGGGAATACTGGCAACAGCCAGGGCCACCACAGCCTATTTGACGCGCTCTGGCAAAGGGCATAAGCCATCGTGGTTGTCTTGTCCGACTAGAACCGTACCGGGAGCTCCCGAAGTCGAACTGTCCATGATCCAGACCTAGCCTGATCGCTCGAAATTCCAGTATATTACCTGGTAGTCCGGATTCCACCAGCGTACAATGACCCAGAGCAGAGCTCAGTCCCAGGACATCCTACCCGGACCGTCTGGCATTGGGCAGTCACCCTGTTTAATACAAGGGGAGAAAGGATGTAGCCCGCTGAAGAACCGGAGAGCAAGCCACCAGACCGGGGAACCCTGGTTTCCTAACTTAGCTGAATCCGATTGTCCCTAGACCCTGGGCATTTGTCTCATGCCAGGATCTCCCCGAAGGAAGCTTGTATGGAACTGCGCAAATTAAATCGTTTCAAAAAGGTTAAAACTCTCAGACCCAACACCCACACGCAGGTCCGCAGAGGGCCTACCTGCCGGATAGAAAAATAAAAAATGCAACATGCAACTTCTGGAGTTTGTCCAAGAGAAGAAAACACGCTGGCCAGAGCTGAAGCTCGGGCTCAGATAATCCGACGTTCTGGAAGGGTCCAAGCAGACTTCAGATAGTATAGATGCCTACTGAAATCAGTCAAGGTCTGTATAGAAACTACATTGCCCCTCGGGGTAGTCGAGGAGTGGCGGAAGAAGATCGTCCAGGTCAGCCAGGACCGCAAACCCCCACTGATGCAACCACGCCCGTTTCGGGGCCAACACCTCGCTAATACCCGAGGAGTGGTGGCCAGACTGTGCGCTGATCATGTGCCACACCCACAGCAAAACGGAGGAAGTGCTGGAGTCGGTATGCGTAAACAAGCATTCATGATGTCAATAGAAACCAGAAGGTCCCCATGATGAAGGTGTGCTACCGCCGCACTAACGGACTCCATCCTAACCCTCTGTACCCACACAAGGCAGGTCAGGGCCTTAAACTGTTCCCGACACGGGAACCGTGACAACCACACTCTGCAGCAACGGAGCTTGCACATCCCTCTGTGGAGAACAGCAAGCGGTCCAGCAGTAGACACCCATTGGAAGTATTGACATGCAGGGTACCCCCCAAAATACCTGTCTAAGCACCACTGAGGAGACTTTAGAAGCTCAGCAACCAGGGGAACTACAGCCAAGAGGCGTAGCTGACATACTGCAGTGCCTAGACCAATAGGTCCGGCAATGTAGCAAAGGCAGAGGAATTCCCAAATGGGTACCTCACAGCAAGCGTTTTTTTTTTTTTTTTTAGAAACACAAATGCACTCTAGACCCTCCCAGTCTTCAAGGACATTTTTGTCAAGCTAAGAGGAAAAAGGGAACGCTTTTGTAGCGTAAGACGGTTTATGAGGTATCGGCTCTCCGCCGCAGCCACCGCTGCATCCCCCATCTTGAAAGGTTCCTGCACAGCTGTAATAAGTGCGATAACCAGTGCTTTTTTGTGCCCTACTGCAGTCATCCTCACTCCCTAGGATAGGGAGCGTGGCCACCACCCCGTAAGGTGGGCCACGTCCTCAGAGCCAGATAGGAGACAGAGGGGGAGGGGATATACTAGGCTATATGTCTAAGCGCTACCCCAAAAAACACAGGGGGAGGGGGCCACCAACTGGAACCCCCCCGCCTGAGGTCCACGTATGGGATGTCGACCGAGGCCTTGCACAGCGGGCACAGACCAAGGCCCCCACAAAACAGAGCCCCTAACAGGGGGCGCAGACTGGGGCCCCTCACAGGGGGCTCAGACTGGGGCCCCTCACAGGGGGCGCAGACCAAGGGCCCCTCACAGGGGGCAAATACCGTTGCCCCACACAGGAGGCGCAGACCGAGGGCCCCTCACAGGGGGCAAAAACCAGGACCCCTCACAGGGGGCGCAAACTAGGGCCCCTCACAAGGGCGCAAACCGGAGGTGCAAACCGGGGCCTCTCACAGGGGGTGCAAACCAGGGCCCCTCACAGGGGGTGAAAACCGGGGCCCCTCACAGGGGGAAAACATCGGGGCCCTCACAGGGGGCAAATACCGGGGGCCCTCACAGGGGGCAAATATTGGGGGCCCTCACAGGGGGCAAATACCGGAGGCCCTCATGGGCAAATACTGGGTCCCCTCACAGGGGGGAAAACCGGAGCCCCTCACAGGGGGCAAATACCAGGGCCCCTCAAAGGGGGCACAGACCGGGGCCCCTCACCGAGGGCACATTCTGGGGCACCACACAGGATAACAGACCGGGGCCCCTCACAGGGGACACAGATCGGGCCCCTCACAGGGGAGTTGATCCAGGAGGCCACAAAAACCGGCCCAGTAGGCACTGCGAGTGCGGTAGGCTGCAAAGCCGCGGCCTAAATTTTCGGCCGCTGGGTGCAAGAGCGGTCACCTAGCTGGTAGGCCGCAAAGCCACGGCATAAATTATGGCAACCACTCACCTCCCAGTCCCAACCACTAGATGACCCCCCAGTAACAACCCAAAGATGGAAAAGGGGGACATGTCCACAAAGCCCCTAGGCCGGGAGCCTGGGCCTCACCTGGGATAGGGGTGAAGGAAGGGGGGAGAGGGGTGGAGGAGAACCCCGGAGGGAACAACCACCCCAGGGAGTACCCGCGCCCCACACCACTCCAGGGAAGGAGAGGAGAGGAGAGCACGGGTAACTCTCCCAGACAGATCCTCCTCACCACCGAAGTGGGGGGGCTGTCGGCCATGAGGAATGCTGTGACACAGGCCGAGACCCGGTCGTATGCGACCTTGTGAAACGTTTAACTTGCAGGGCCAGCCCCTGTCCAGTGGGGCTATATCGCAGCCAACCTAGCGCGTAGCTGTGGCCTGCGCATGCTCGCTGGCCAGACTGGGGTGACCACTGGATCAAGCATCCAGGTGGTCGCCCAGCCCAGCAGTTGATTGTAAATCTCACCGGAAAAAAATCCAGGAAAAAGAGAAAATAACAAACAAAAAAAAAATCCCAGGACAAGAGATCCCAGTAGGGAACTAAATCCTTACTCCTGACTAGGCAGAAAAAAATTGGATACCTAGAGCAGGGAGGGGGTTATATACTGACGGAGGACAGCCCATGGGCGTAGCCAGGGGTTGTTTTTTTGTTATGCCTAGTCCTACTCCTGCGGAGATGATATAACCCTACCGTTCTGAATAAAGAAGGCTGTGTCTGTCAATGAACGAATGAAAAAGCACCATTTTTAAAAAGATGCAGGGACCTTTTTCCTATGATTCCCTCAGGTACAGTAACCCATTCAAATTAATTAGCTGCTGTGCCCGTGCAAACGTGAGCTGCACCTACCGCACGTGTGTGAACCTCCAAGAGAGCAAGGATAACTTGCCACAAATTTGTGGCAGTGTTGAATTGTAAGTCTGTTAACTTGCTGCAGATTTTCACTGGCAGGTTGTACTCTTGCAGAGGACTTAAAGCACAAGTTCTAGTTGACACTTTTCCAATTTGTAGCAAATTTGCATGGCATATCTCTAGCAAGAGCAAAGTTGCTGTGGCGAGCTTACAGCAAGAGCTCTGCAAGTCTACAGCAAGGAGCAAAGATGAAAATCCAGCCACAGTGACCCTTGTGGTGGGATAACACAATATAACTGAACCAGAACTTGCACAAGACTTGCAGAATGTTTGAAAATAAAGTTCACCTGGAGTCATGCAATGCGGACTTGCTTGTATAACAAATTTGACAAATTTGTGAAGCCTGGCAAGTCTAGCAATAGCTTAACAAGTCGTTTTCAAACTTGTAGCACAATTGCTTGCTATCTGGGCTATCTGAACCTATCTTCACTGCTGCCACATGTTAGGGAATGATGAGCGTACACAGGCAGACTAACCAGCATGAGTAGCAGAGACGGGGAGGGGGTATAATATTTTACCCAGCAGAAGAAAAGAAAAGCCAACAATTTAGTGATTCCCACCCTTGCTTGCTAGCAACACAGTGCTAGATTGCCAGGACAGGCTGTACTGATATAGGCATGTGACAACAGCAAACTTATGTTAGATGTCTTTCCTGGTTATCAGTGAAGTGACATTAAAGTATATACGATCAGAAAATTGGATGAAAAATACAGATTTCAAAGAGATTGTGCAATAATCTGAGTGTTAGTACACAGCTTTCAAAAGCTGATCACGACAGTTCATCCGAAATTATCTGAAGGGACAAATATGAAAGTTTTTCTCATACAAAACTAGATTGTATGATTTTAATTTAATCAGTACAGTTTTCATCCAAATAAAATAGGAAGTGAAAGATTACGCATGCTCAGAAACAAAAGAATACATTACAACACAATACAATACATTACATCACTTCCGAAGCTCTACTCTGTCGTCTGAGAATTTTCGTAAGTTTAGAAACCTCTACATTTTTTATATCAGACTAGCATGCAAAAAAAATGGACGATCATTAGTTTGATATTCTCATCATGTGCACAAGGCTTTAAGCCTTGAAACAGCCTGTCATCTCTGTCCCATCTAGTATATGGTTGCACTGGATGTCCCAAAAGAGGGTTGGCTGAAGACAAAGATCATGCCGGTAACTATTGTCAGTCTTTCCTGCCATGCAATGCTAAATGCTATATGCATGTGTGTGTGTATGTGTATATATATATATCTATATATATATAGATATATATCTATATATATATATAGATATATATCTATATATATATAGATATATATATATATCAGTGTCAGTAGGGCAGAAATTGGTGTCAGTAAGGCAGTTGCTGGGCTCAGTAGTTTTTATTATTTTATTTATTATTTTTTACAATTTTATTTCTTTCATTTTTTTTTTTTTAGGAGCCCCTTTAAGGGGCTTTGGTGAAAAATCAGGAGGCTAAACAGGGGGAATCTGCACCACATGGGTGATTAGGGTGTGCCTGGGCACACCTGGCACACCCTGTGTGCATGCCTATGGTCGGGACATGCAGTTGCAATATAGGCATACAAAGATAGCACACTTATGGAACCAGTATCCTTCCCAATTATCAGCAGAGTGGAAGTAAAAACTTGAAACAGAATGTCATCTCAGCATCCTCTAATGATCGGCTGCACTGTGTATCCCAAAGAAATATCTGCTAGAGAAGGAAGTTTGTTGGATTTCAGTCATCAGCCCAGAGCTCTGCCAGGTATGGGTTCCATGTGATCACTGTGATAGCTCCCTCTTACTATCCTGGGTAGTACATTAGGCAAGATGGCATAGAAGTTGCATCCAGTTGTTCTTTTTATACCAATGAAATCCCAGATCATTATCATTATGCCTTACTGACACCAATCTCTGCCCTACTGACACCGTCATTATATATATATATTTTTTATGTGAATGAGTAGGGTACTGTGTACCTCTTATTCAATCACCTTAGGGGTGGTATCTGAGGGCCCTATTATTGTTAAGGGGGACTTTCAGATTTAAATATGCCCCTAATCCGCAGACTCCCACAACCCCACAACCACCAGGCCAGGGTCGTTGGGAAGAGTCCCTTGCCCTCATCAACATGGGGACAGGGTGCTTTGCCAGGGGGGGTCTTCCCTGGCATAGTACCCCCCATTTTGAGGATGTGTGGCCTTGTATGGCTCAGGGCAAGGGAAGCACGTTTACCCCCCCCCTCTTTTCCACGCCTGCCAGACTACATGCTCAAATAAGGGTCTCATATAGATTTATGGGCAGAGCCCCTCACTTTTTTAAATATTTTGTTTGCATAGGGTCCATCTTGACAGCTATATCAGGCCTTCATCGAGGATAAGGGTCTGATATGTATTTTTAACTCCATGCCATTTTTTTGTAGAAGTCACCCATTAATATCTATATCAGACCCTCATGTAGGATGGAAATCCTCAGATGTTTGTTTATAAACAGAAGTAAAGCAGCCAAAGCTGTTATTTTCCAGCAATTTAAACAGCATTTATTTTATTTTTGTAAATATCAGTTTTTGCCAAACAAAATAAAAAAATAAATTTGCTTTAGTACATGTTCCCCAGGACAGTGCCCAGACCCACATTCCATTTGTTTGTCAATCTCTTACTTATTAGCCTAGAAAATGGCAGTTACTGTTTTTTAATATTCGGCAGCTATTGATTTTAGTGGGGTTTGGATTCAGCACATGAACTTTACCCACGTCTTGCGAACCTGCCTCAAACCAATTGCAGGTACAATAAGCTCATCCCTACTTGGGACCTACATGTTCCATTTTTTCCATTTTTCAGTTTTATTACTCCCCTATGTTCCTCAGAACTACGGGGCTTGGAGCGGGGGGGTTTGCTTTTTCCCTAGCAACACCTGTAGAACATTGTACTTCTCATTTTAAAGGTGAGGCGAGTGTACATTGATGGGGACTCATGTAGCCTGGACCCTTACTGTCTCCACTGTGCAGGTCCCTGCATATTGCTGGATGAATAAGGCCTTTGTACCTCCCCCTTTGGGCACTTTTTGGATTCCCTGGTCAGATGCCTGGACACCATTTCCTCACCTTTTCCAACTGGTACCTTCCATGCTTGCAGCAACATTTTTAGAGGTTACATACCACACCATGTTTCACCTGCCCTTTTTGGGGGCTTTTCTATGATATTGATCCATCAACCAAATCCAACAGCACCCCATGAGCCCATAAAGAAGCTAATAGTGTGAAATGCTTTGGATAGTCACACTCCTCCTTGATACATGTGATATCCTACTATTTTTTGGTTTCTCTACACAGTATTATAAAGTGTATACTAATAATAATAATAGTGTATACTAATAATAGATACCATTCTCTATTGGTATCTTTGTTAAGTGTCTATATGTATCTACATGCAAGATATGGGGGGTGCCTCTTTGGGGGGCTGTAAAGTTGTATGTGGCTGCTGTTTACCCGTATATAATGTTTTTAAGGGGGTTGTACCCCAATACATTTTTACTATGCCGATGTAATAAAATTATTTCCTTTATTCATATATACGGTTGTAAGTTTATTCTATGAGGAGGACTCAAGATAAAAAAAATCCCATTTTGGTTTATGCTTGGTTTTCTATATATTTTTTGGGATGTGGTATTGAATAATACAACTGAACCTATTATTGATCTTTTTTACAGTTGCAGTATATTTTAATTCTTTGAGGGCAAATATTATTATAATATTATATCACATATTATCCTAATTAATATGTTACAGAACAATTCCTTAATTATTTACCAGAATCTGCAGTCCCCACATAGATTCCCTGAAAGAAAAATGTCAATGCTAAATTAAATAGCTTACACAGTATTGTACAGCTCTGTCATTTTGTGAATGATCAGTATTAAAATTCTCTATAAATATACTCTTATGAAAATCATGCAAACTGGCTTTATCGTAAAAGTATCGTATCCAGTTCTAGGCCTGCAGATGTTTAAAAAAAGAGCAGTAGAGGAACAATTTTTCATCAAATTACGCAGCTAGACAGACAAACACATATACATCTTAGTTTCTTGTATTCAAGTTCAAATTGCTATGGTTACAAAGTTTTACAGCGTTTCTAGGCATCTTGGCAACCTTCAGAATCTTGGCTAGTTAGTGTCCATAGTAACCATGTTCCACTTCAATGCTCCATTATAGATATTTATTCGTTTCTGAGTAACGAGTATATTCAGCTCACAGCATCATGTCCGATTTGATGGCTGGGATAATAGTGTTGTATGTTACTATATGAGGTGGAAAAAACTTGCAACTATACAACACAGCACCTAAAACACAATCAATTGTCACAGAAAATAAACTAATGATTTCTTTTTTTTTATCAGGAAAAATCTATTTAGTTTCTTTTAGGTACAGTGTTGACTCCAATAATATTTTATTGTTGATATTCCCTCAAACAATTAACAGCAAAATGACTGTGAACATCACTATTCTAGGGTGTCATTTTCAGATGCATGTCAAATAACTAAAATTGGAAGTAAAATTCCTAAATAATGTCAGCAAAAGACACCATGAATATGGTTTAGAATGTTTTACTCTAGATCGATTTTGACAGTTTTTTACAGTGTCGTAAAAGGGGAACCTGAATGGGGCAAATGCTGCACAGGGAAACCTAAGGTGTGCAATCTGCATGTTATTGGCTACAACCAACAATGTATGTATCCAACTCTATAATTTTGTTGAAGGTACCAAGTATATGTTGCAGTGTATGTAGCAGTATAAGCAGCCATCTCAAAAGCATGATCAGGTTTGTTGTGCGCGGCCGTAAAAAAGCCAATGGATATGAGACCATCTTTGGTGAATACTATCCTCTTGTGATGTTTTCATATTACAGGACAACTAATATATTACCATAAAGTGGTTGCAACCTTAAAAAAAAAAATCCTGATCCTTTAAAGCATAATAGACAGCACAGTGCTTGTGCTGTGTCATTTACCCCTCTCTATGTTCTAAAAAAAACCTGGCTGATCCTGCCAGTTCCCGTGTCCCCCTGTCTGTGCTGACCACTGTAGTCATTGCTGCTGATTACCGTGGTCAATTTACGTGCCTTCGTCAGCCACTGGTGTCCTCTCTGCCACCTCTCCCCCTCCCTCCCTGCCTGTCAGCTTGGGAGTCTGTAATATTACTATTGAGAAATCCTGTAATCTGCTGTGTTGCAGGATTATATAATGTCCAGTGTATGTCTTTGTTTAAAATTATTGCTGAAAATACTTTAATAACAGGGCCGCTGGTGGCTCACGTGACCTCCCGCTGTTCTCCTCCTCTCCTCCCGGCTGACGTTAGCGGGGAATCTCGGCCATACTGACTTTACAGCCACTTTAAATAGATGCACGAGCACAGAAATAGCTTCTTGCTAGGAATAAATATACTCCACCAAGCTTCTTTCTGTCCTGTTTAGCCACACAAGTATGCAAAGTGTTGTTCCTTTTTACACAAGTTATAGAGAAACCCTTTTATTTTCTCAAGCATAATATACTTTGTCTGCTTACTCGGATACACCTCAACTGCAGTCAAACTCACGATGACACATAGCTAATAAAGTGGTCATCACTTGCAGGACCAATTAGCTGAGTGGGGAAGAAAGGTAAGGGATAAACTGTATAGCTGAAAATGCAGAAACTCTGTGACTAGTAGTAGCACTGACTCTTCCCTGGGCACACAGAACAGTTGATGCAGTGACTTTTTGGGTAGTCAAGGTTCCTATTGATTTCTTGCCCCTCGTTAATAGCAACAGGCCTACTGTAAAGGTTATTGTGGATTACTAAAAATGCTTGCTCAAGGTCTGCTAGGCCAAGGTCAGATTCCATAAGCACACGTGAGCTCTCAGAGGAAGCCGCACTGAAGCTTTATAGGAATATTAGTGTCCAAAATATGGATAAATTGACCAGCGCAGCACATGGGAGTAATATCAATAGTAATTGGTTAGTAAATAATCATAACTTCTACCATTAACTATTCTGGCCCAGTCTAACAAAACCAATTAAGGTTTAATTTGTGTTCAACTTTAGAGAAACCTCAGTGGTTCAAAATACTAAGGCAATGTATCACTTACTGGCACAGGGTCGCTATATTTTAAACTGTATCTAACCCTAAAAGCAAAAAAGGAAATATATTGGAGTACACCAGTCCCTTGTTTTGGTGGCTACAGTTTCCAATCACACACTTCCTGTCCTAGGACTTGTTTTTTTTTTTGTTTTTTTTTTGTTTTTGTTTATACGTGATCTTCTGTCCTTTTTTAAATTGTCTTTTAGGCTAGGTTCACACTACTACGATCTGATTTTACTCCAATTTTCAGTGCGATTATGTAATGCAACTGAAATCTTACTAGTGTGAACCAGGCCTTGAAATAAAAATATTATGTATTTTGATAAAACGTTTGGCTAATCATTTCAGTGTTTTTCTAAAAGAAATTTAAATTTAAATTTTTTTTCATTCATACATTACTTTGTAATTGTATTAGCTCTATAGATTTGAAGAATAAGCCTCTAGATTTGCAATGTGAAAATAAGCAGTGAAACATATTCATTGTGTAGCACTTTAAAGAAGGGAGTATGCATAGAAAATAAGCAAATATGGCTGCCCCTATGAACACATGCCAAAGTTCTACCACAAAAATGCACAAACTGTGCAGAAGCAACAACTGTACTGTATGTGAAAGCCACAATAACACCACCATCGTATTTCTTTGTGTCATACATTAGGCACAATTTGTCATATTTTGATAGTAACCCAAAAAAATAATATACGTATGTATCCTAGTATAACAAATACAATTAAATATAAGTGACACCTCGCCAGAAAGACTGAGAATTCTCAATGTGACGGTATTCAAAAATACTGTAATACGCCTGTAGTTCACTTTAGTTATCAATACTTTCATCTCCAGTGGCTATGAGTTTGCATAAAAGAGATTATATGTTTTCCCTTCATGAAAGGTGAAACACAAAGCACAGTGCTGTTGAAACTAAGATTACAATTGTCACTAAGAAAGAATTTTAATACTCTTTTGTTGTGAAACATTTAGATAATTTCCATAAATGTTTGCCCTGGGTGTTTTACGTTTTCTGAACAGGTACCATAAAGTACCTGCTCTTACCTATGCCTTGCTCCCTTGCCACTAAGATATACTGTAGCTGCTGAAAATGCCTGATTTCTCCAGGTAGACATGTACAACCTCTCTGCCTCTCATGAAGCAGCACTCACTGCTTGAGTGGCCAAACCAAGGCCCATCATTGGGTAGGGGAGTTTGTTCAGCCCTATGGTAGTTATGACTAGGGTTGCCACCTGTCCAGGATTCACCCGGACAGTCCAGGTTTTGAATCATGTGTCAGTCCACCTGAAACCCAGACACATTTTTCAGACAGGAATGTGGCTCAGAACAGGGCCTGACAGGAGGGTGAGGGGGCACTAGGCACAGGAATTGCTTGGGAATTTGGTGACATAATGTTTAAATCTAGAAAGCACACCTGAACACAAGTGTCTCTTGCTTTGTATTTGAAAGCTATTCCTGTGATTGCGTTCATCTGCTTCTTTCGTTACAGTATGACTTGCCTATGGTACCATTTGTCGAGAGTACACCTCTAAGGACACAAATTTTAAAAACCCCAGGCCATTACAAGCATACTGGCTTATATTTAATAAAATCATTACTGAGAGAATGTGAAGGCTGCAACTGCTGGCCTCTCCTACTTGAAGACCAAGCCTTTTCTGGCACTTTTTGTTTACAAGTTTAAATCAGTATTTTTGGTTGAAAATTACTTATAACCCCTAAACATTATATATATATACATATATTTTTTTTTTAGCAGAGACCCTAGGGAATAAAATGGCAATCATTGCATTTGTTTATGTCACACAGTATTTGCTCAGCGTTTTTTCAAAAGGAAATCTCTGGGAAAAAATACACTTTAATAAATTAAATAAACACAAAACATAACATATACCCAATTTTTGTAAAATATGAAAGATAATGTTACGCTGAGTAAATAGATACCTAACATGTCACGCTTTAAAATTGCACACAATCGTGGAATGGCGACAAACTTACTATACTTAAAAATCTTTATAGGCGACGCTTTAGAAATGTTTACAGGTTACCTGTTTAGAGTTACAGAGAAGTCCTAGCCCTAGAATTAAGGCTCTTACTCTAACATTTGCAGCGATACCTAACGTGGGGTGCGAACACCGTTAACATATACGTGCGCTTCTGTGCGCGAGCACGGAGGGAGGGGGGGCACTTCCATTTTTTTTTCTTCTTTTTTTTTTTTTTTTACACAGTTCCTTTCATTTTTTTTAATCACTTTTATTCCTATTAAAAGGAACATAAACATCCCTTGTAACATAAATAAGGATGACAGGTCCTCTTTATGGAGAGATCTGGGGTCAAAAAGACCCTAAATCTCTCCTTTACCTTTAAAAGCTAAAAAAAATAAAAAAAATTGTTTACTTCCGTCATGACGTCACTCTGGTCCTCCAAAGCCATAAAGACAATCAGAGAAGATCTAGTCTCTCAGTGCCTCTGTGATCGGATCATTTCTTCGGCGCAGCGGTGAAAACGGTAATCCCGAGGTACACTGGCGACAGGGAGGGGGGTGTCTGCTGAAAAAAAAGATACTGGGGTTATGGCTGACAGCTTCAGCCATAAAAAAAGATACTGGGGTTATGGCTGACAGCTTCAGCTAAAGTGGTATACCACATTCAAACCGTAACGTATATACAGTGGGGAAATTAATTATTTGATCCCTTGCAGATTTTTTAAATTTGCTCAATTACAAAGAAATTAAGGGTCTATAACTTTTATAGTATAGTTGTATTTTAAATGATAGAGAAAAATATTAACCAATTATCCAGAATAAAACATATGATGCAAATGTCATAAATTGAGTTGCAGTTCAGTGAATATAATAAGTATTTGATCCCCAAGCAAAACATGACCTAGTACTTGGTGCAGAAAACCTTGTTGGCAAGCACAGAGATAAGACATTTCTTGTAGTTGGTTACCAGGTTTGCACACATCTCAGGAGGGATTTTGGTCCACTTTTTTTTACAGATCTTCTCTAAAACCTTAAGGTTTCCTGGCTGTCGCTTGGCAATTTGAAGTTACAGCTCCCTCCATACATTTTCTATAGGATTACAGTCTGGAGACTGTCTAGGCCACTCCTTGACCTTAATGTGCTACTTCTTGAGCCACTCCTTTGTTGCCTTGGCAGTATGTTTTGGGTCATTTTCATGCTGGAAGACCCATCCATGACCCATCTTCAGTATTCTGGCTGAGGGAAGAAGGTTCTCATCCAAGATTTTACAATACATGGCCCCATCCATTGTCCCCTCAATGCGGCAAAGTCAGTCTGTACCTTTAGCAGAGAAACAGCCCCAAAGCTTAATGTTTCCACCTCTGTGCTTGACTGTAAGGATGGAGTTCTTGGGGTCACAGTCAGCGTTTTCTTCCTCCAAACACGACAAGTCCCCCTCCTCAAGAAGGCACATGTACAGTCATGCCAATAAACATCTAAATGATTCAAAGAAGGAATGGGAGAAAGTGCTGTGGTCAGATGAGTCCAAAATTAAGCACTTTGGCATTAACGTGACTCCATGTGTTTGCAGAAAGAAAAATGCTGACTATGACCCTAAGAGCACCATCCCTACAGTCAAGCATGGAGGTGTAAACATGATGCTTTGGGGCTATTTCTCTGCTAAAGGTACAGAATGTGTACAAAAAATACTAGCTGACATTCTGGCCGTGTGTATGTTGGTCTGTCCGACAGAAGCTGGCCGTATGGCCGTTGGAAAAACAGCAGCCATCTGACTCCCGATCAATGCTCTCAGTCAATGGCAGAGAGCACTGATTGGAATGTTCTGGCGAGGGGGGGGCGTCCCCCTGTCAGAACACAAGAGCTCAGCGGGGCAGATCGCTGGACTAACCTCACAAGATTAGTACAGTGGCTCCCAACCGGAGCTGTCAGTTTCTGTAGTGTGTACCAGGGTTGTCACTTGGCTTGTCACTTCCTTGTCTGGCAACACAGCCAGATCACCTTCCCACCCCTATACAGGTGGTTCCCGGTTTACAAACAAGATAGGGTCTGTAGGGTTGTTCTTAAGTTGAATTTGTATGGAAGTTGGAACAGGTGCATTTTTTAAAATGTAGCTCCAGTCAAAAAAAAAATATTTTTAAGCTTTTTAGATAGTATAGGGAAGGGTTAACACCCCTGTAACATTTGTTTTGCTGTCTGTGCCCCTGTTCAGAAGATTTCACCTCACTTTCTGTCCCTGTGACAACTGGATTTTGAAAATTTTGGGTTGTTGCGGTAACAAGGATTGGTGATAAAGCCACAGTGGAGGTACCTTTTTCGAATGATAACTCTTACAGAAGTGAATTTACCTTGCTAGGGGTAGATTTCCTGTTATCTCCCTCTGTTTGTAAGTAGGAGGCGTTTGTAAGTCAGATGTTTGTAACCTGGGGACTGCCTGTACTGTGATCGGATAGCAAAGGAACCTCAATAAATAATGAGATTATTTCTATGCTTTCTTCTCCTGTCAGCATGTTTTTGACAGAACACCTAATTGGCCTTTAGTGCCCCCCCTTCCCTTTTTCTTTATCAGTGAGTGCTATGTATGGGATTTACAAGACGATTAAATACTTATGCTAGTTCAAAAATCATTATTAATCATCCTCACGCTCTTTTTTACTATATACTTATGTTTATATGTTTATTTATTATATTTATTTTATATGTGTGCTAGTGTGTGTTTTGTCTAGATCAGTGGTTCTAATCCACCAGGTCATGGCTCAATGCCTTGCCATATCCTTCCTTCTGCCGGGTCGTATCTTCCATACTGTTTTGTGAGCTAAAAATTTCAGCGTGGATAAAACAGATATATTATTTTAACATTGTTTTTTTTTTTTTTTTTATCTACAGGCAAGTGGTGTTTGGCTCTATACCTATGTGCATTTACAGCATTTTGGAAGGAATTAACTCAAGAGGAGCGTGCACCTGAAGCCTGCAGAGCATATTGTGGCAGTCCCAAGAGCGCTACCAAGGGATTTGTGGGTACTGTTTTGACATTCACTGTTGTCATATGACAATGTTTCCATTACAAATCAATGTTCCAGTACTCGCAGAAAAAAGAGTCTACATTGCTACATTGATGCTGTAAACTCTGTTCCACTGATTTATCAAGGGGTTTGAATTAGGAGGGAATTAGGAGGGAAGCTGGTCAGTGTTTGATTTCTACTTAGTGCACATCATCCTGCACAGCCTGACAGTTCCTGCTTGCTACCATGAACTCTAAAATTAAGTATGTCTTGCCTTGGGTTTGATGTGTTTGCTTGGCAATCACTCAAATTAGATTTGGCTAAATCCATAACGCACACTGGTTTTGTCTTACATTTTCTTTTCCCATTCAAGATGGGAACAAGATAACGTTGGATCAGGTTCACCAGCCTTAAATGGACAGTGTCTGTTAAGCATTTGGTACAGTCACATTCTATTCTAGGTAGGTGGTGACATATGTGATTCCCAGCACCCTGTGGCCTGCAAAATAAAATAAAAAATACATTATTATAATACAGTATAACTGCACATTTGATCCAGTTTTGAATCTATGTGGGTTTTTAAAACTTTAACAGGAGAATGCTTGCTGGGAACAAATGACATCATCACAGTTACAGCCTTGGTATCATTATTTGTGAAATTGATTCTATTGCTGTGTATTTGTAGGCTTCAGATGAACTTCTTTTATCTCAGGGATCTTTGAAGACTACTATAGGTGCAAGATGGGGTGGCTAATCTGGAACATATGAAGATTCTGACTAACTATTTTAGAACAGGCATGATGTGTGTTTTCTTCCACCAATCCACCTTGTTTTGCTGTTAGAAAGTGGTTGTGACTTGCAAACCAATCAGTGTACATGTCATGTAGCCAAGGTTTATAATAAAAAAAACCTCATGTTAGGCTCAAGTTATAAAAAGATTGCTTCACTTTAAAAGCCCTGAATTCTGGGTAAAATTACAAAAGGAACCCAAAACGTGCACTGCCCCTTTAAATGTACTCACACCTCCAAAACGTGTGCATAACCCAAAAATGACAATAACGATATAAAGCTGAATAAACCTTAACTCCTAATCAATGCAAAAAAAAAAAACAACCAACAACAAACGTACTGTGCAAATACAAATATGTGCAAAATCAGCTATATCAAGTAAAAAACAATATTCAACAAATGTGCAAATTTGCTCAGAATACTATTAATATGCAAAAAACACATAATGGATGATTATATATAAACAAGGCAATATATCATACAAATGTTCAAAGTAAGCAATTATATATTATTAAAATAAATACAATTCATAGAATCTGATACAGTTCATTTCAATCATATCCAGTCCATCCAAGTGCTCTTAACCACTTCAATACCGGGCACTTTCACCCCCTTCCTGCCCAGGCCAATTTTCAGCTTCCAGCGCTATCGCACTTTGAATGACAATTGCGCGGGCATGTAAAACTGTATCCAAATTAATTTTTCATCACTTTCTTCCCTCAAATATAGCTTTCTTTTGGGGTATTTAATCACTGCTGGGTTTTTTATTTTTTTGTTAAAAAAAAAAAAAAAACAAACAAAAAATTTTTTTTTCTTAGTTTCTGTCAGAAAAATTTGTAAATAAGTCATTTTTCTTCTTCACTGATGTGTGCTGATGAGGCTGCACTGATATGCACTGATGAGGTGGCACTGATAAGGCAGCACTGATGGCCACTGATGGGGTAGCACTGATCAGAAGCCAATAACTAATATGCAGTACTAATGGGCACTAATAGGTGGCAATGATAGGCAGCACTTAAGGGCAATGATAGTTGGCCCTGATGGGTGTCACTGCTGGGGACCGAAAGGCAGCATTGATTAGCATCACTGATGGGCACAGATTGGCCTCACTGATGGGCACAGACTGGTGTCACTGATGTTCAGTGCCCTGATTACCTATACAAGTCTCCCCTGTGAGGAGATGCTGTGATCGGCTCTCCTCTCCTCACACTCTGTCAGTATGGCATCTCCTTGTATACATGTGATTGGCTGTGATTTGACACAGCCGATCACATGGGTAGAGAGCCACGGCTGTTTGCCGAGAATGGGGGTTGCACTGTGTCCCAGGGACATGGCACACCAGTGATCACAGTGAGACTGGGTGCTGTCATATGACGTTGTCCCAGAACGAGAGCCTCCCCGCTCTGCCGTCATTTCTCTATATGGTGGGAGGCAGTTAACCGATTGCGGCAGGTTGGCTCCGCTGCGCGAAATCATGTAACCGTACATGATCTCGCTAGGTCCAGATAGCAGGCTCTGTATACGGGAGTGGTGATCAGTGTCTTGTCACACATAGCCCATCCCCCCACAGTTAGAATCACTCCCTAGGACACACTTAACCCCTGCAGCGCCCCCTCCTGGTAAACCCCTTCACTGCCAGTCACATTTACACAGTAATCAGTGCATTTTTAATCGCACTGATCGCTTTATAAATGTGAATGGTCCCAAAATAGCACCAAAAGTGTCCAATCTCTCCGCCATAATGTTGAAGTCACGATAAAAATCGCTGATTGCCACCATTACTAGTAAAAAAAAATGATTAATAAAAATGCCATAAAACTATCCCCTATTTAGTAGACGCTATAACTTTTGCGCAAACCAATCAATAAACGCTTATTGCGATTTTTTTTACCAAAAATATGTAGAAGAATACGTATCGGCCCAAACTGAGGTAAAAAACATTTTTTTTATATATTTTTTGGAGATATTTATTATATCAAAAAGTAAAAAATATTGTTTTTTTTCAAAATTGTCACTCATTTTTTTGTTGATAGCGCAAAAAATAAAAACAGCAGAGGTGATCAAATACCACCAAAAGAAAGCTCTATTTGTGGGGAAAAAAGGATGTCAATTTTGTTTGGGAGCCACGTCGCACGACCGCGCAATTGTCAGTTAAAGCGACACAGTGCCAAATCACAAAAAATGCTCTGGTCAGGAAGGGGACAAATCCTTCCGGGGCTGAAGTGGTTAAACAAGCGCCAGGTGCTTTTTATGCAAAAGTGCTCCAGTGCAAAAAGCAAAGCCTCTTACCAGACCGAAGTGATCTCAGAAAACAGAGATCATTAACTCTTAAAATGCCTCAGGAAAATAAAGCCGATACTCTCACCACCTAATCCTTTGTCAGCCAGTGACTCCTTCAGCCAGTTTCGTCAACTCTGTCACCACCACAGGGCTATACGTTCTGGTCTTTGCTCCACCAAACACTCCCCTGCAATGGATGTGTTAGATGCAAGAAAGAAGATGTCTCATAGCGTATTATGTCCAAAGGAGGTTTTAATAAAAGGTTATTGAACTTATAAGCATAAGAAGATTGGAATCTCCAATCCCAGAGGACGCCTGTTACAGTGAAATGCATTGGCCGGAGTTAAGGCAGTGACGTCATCACGTATGGGCGTGCCAGAACATATAGCCCTATGGTAGGGACAGAGTTGCTGAAACTGGCTGAAGGAGTCACTGACTGAAGGAGGGATCCAGTGGGAGAGAGCATCGGCTCTATTTTCCTGAGGCATTTTAAGCGACAATGAGCTGTTTACTGAGATCATTTGGGTCCAGTAAGAGGTTTTGCTTTTTGGTGAAACATTCACAAGCGCCGGAGCACTTTTTGCATAAAGAGCACCTGGCACTTGTTTAAGAGCACTGGAGTTATACTCAGTTTCTAGACAAGACACACACCTAAATAACAGGAGGGAGAGAAATAATAATTATTTAAAGAAGGCGTCACTCCCCAAGATTACAGATGCGGTTAGGGAACTCTTGGAAATGCCAATTTCTGAAGAGGAAATAAGAAAAGCACTAGCAGGAACGACCCCTGGGAAAAGTCCTGGCCCGGACGGGTTCACACTGTTCTATTATAAAAAATTCAAAGAGGTATTAGTCCCTAGGTTGAGTCACTACATGAATGGGTTGGGAGATAGCTATGAGATGAGTAGGGAGGCCCTGAAGGCTTCCATCACAATCATACTGAAAGAGGGTAAAGAGAAAACACTATGCTCAAGTTATCGCCCTATCTCTCTCCTCAACACCAATACAAAATTATATGCAAAGGTCTTGGCAGAGAGATTAAAGGAGTTAATGAACTCCCTGGTTAATCCAGACCAGGTGGGGTTTGTCCCTAAAAGGGAAGGGAGGGACAACGGGGTCAAGACGCTACTCCTGCTGCAAAAAATAAAGGAGAGTGGACCCCCAGGGCTACTTCTGTCAATTGATGCCGAAAAGGCCTTCGACAGAGTAGACTGGGGGTTCATGATACAGACTCTAGAGACTATGGGACTAGGACCTAAAATGATCCAGAGGATTAAAACTCTGTATCACCACCCTACCGCCGTAATAAGAGTGAATGGCTTAATGTCTCAACCATTTGAGATGGAAAACGGCACGAGGCAGGGGTGCCCCCTGTCCCCATTGCTCTTTGTCCTGACTATGGAACCCCTCCTGGCAACAATACGTAGAGACCCCGACATAAGAGGTATTAAGGTGGGAGAGGATGAACATAAAATCGCAGCATTTGCTGATGATGTGCTGTTTTATATAATGGACCCTGTGACTTCTATGTCCAAGCTAGTAAAAGCCCTGAGGAAATATGGAGAAGCATCTAATTTCCAAATAAGTTTGGTAAATTCGGAAATATTAAATATAAATCTAAGCATGGTAGAAGTAGAGATCTTGAAAAAAGAGTTTAGCTTTGGGTGGACCAAGGAACTAAGGTACCTAGGAATCAAACTAGCTAACTCAATTGAGAAGATATTTTCCATAAATTATCTACCCTTACTTGACATAGTCAGACTCGATTGTAATAGATTCGCCAATAAGCCCCTCTCATGGATAGGCCGCATCAATGTCATCAAAATGGTCCTACTCCCTAAAATTATGTATCTATTCCAGATGATTCCACTACCACTCCCCCTATACTACTTAAGAAAACTAAAAAAGATAATAATGAATTTTATATGGAAAAATAAAAAACCGAGAGTCTCCTTCCAGATGTTAAAACAAAGGAAAATAAATGGTGGCCTGGCCGTGCCAGATGTCCAGAACTATTATAAAGCCGTGGTTCTGTCAAGAATGGTTGAATGGGCAAAGCGAGAAAACGAAAAAAGGTGGGTAAAAATAGAGGAAAGCCTTAGTAAAGCACAATTGGGAAGTATTATTTGGAATCCTCCACACTTTAGAATTTTAGATAATAGCACACATGTAATTACACGAAACGTCTTTAAAATTTGGGATGGGGTATACAAGAAAGTTAATGGGAAATATAATTCACCGTTACTAGCACTAAAAGACAATAATTTTTTTGCACCGGGAACAGAAATCATAGGAGGAAAGAAAGCACTTTGGGGGATTACACAATTAAGAGAAATCATTAAAGAAGGTAAAATCATGACACTTCAACAACTTAGACACGAGAGGGCGGCACAGGGGATGGACGAGTGGCGGTACCTCCAATTGAGCCATTTTGTGAACAAACTACCACATCCTATTAGGTCTGGGGAAAAATTGACAGACTTTGAAAGGTTGTGTGACATGGAAGACCCGAGAAATATAGTTTCCAAAATATATAAAATCTTGATGATGACAGAAAAATTGGAGATACCGCCATATATGGGCAAATGGGAGAGGGAACTTGGCACAAAGAAGGACGAAAACACAATTAGAAGAATTTTGAAAATGATTTTTAACTCAGCAGCAGATGTACTAACGGCAGAAATGAATTATAAATGCATAAGTAGAAGTTATTTAACTCCAGAGATAACAAGTAAATATCAGAATGGGCCGGCACGCTGCTGGGGGGGCTGCCAAGAAGTAGGAACAATGGGGCACCTTTGGTGGAATTGCCCTAAAATAAAAAATTTCTGGAAGAGGATTCTCGCTCTAATTGAGAAAATTATGGAAATAGAGGTGGTAGAAGACCCCTGGGAGGTTTTGTTTCATGGGGGAGAAGGAGATATAAATAAATATAAGCGGTCACTGGTTCCTCATATTTTAAACACTGCAAAGAGATTGATACCGAAGAGTTGGCAGAGGAGGGAGAGTCCAGAGACATGGGAGTGGATAGATGCAGTAGAGGAAACATACAATATGGAGACTCTGGTGAGCACGATAGACGAAATAAGAAGTGGGAATTTAGACGTCTGGGAGTGTTGGAAAAAATGTAAAAAAAACTTGGAGCTACGCTAAAGAACTGAAAGCCTTAGACTAGAGTAGGAGAGTAGAAGAGGAAAAGACCTTGGAGAGGAGGGGAAGGGGATGGTTTGGGGCAGAGAGGGAGGGTGTGGGCGGGAAGGGAAAATAAGAAGAGAGGAGTTCGGAAATGGTAATTGGGCCTGTTTAAACTCTTTATGGGATGTGTCATGTAATAGATATATATTTTTTTGCTTTTACTAATTTGATATGGCAAAGTGCTACGATGATGAGACATTGAGAGGGAGATTAAGGAAAAATGAACTGCAAAGTTGATTTAAGCCCCTCGAAAAGGTCGACTGAAGTGGCAAAAAAAAAAAAAAAAAAAGAAAGAAAAAAAGAACACTTGGATGGACTGGATAAGATTGAAATGAACTGTATCAGATTCTATGATTTTTTTATTTAATTTAATAATATATGATTGCTTACCTTGTACATTTTGCACATTTAAATGATATATTGCACTGTTTATATATCAGCATCCATTAATGCATATGAATGCGTTTTTTGCACATTAAGTATTCTGAGCAAATTTGCACATTTATTGAATTTTTTTTTTACTTATATAGCTTACTTTGCTAATTTTCTTTTTGCACAGTACATTTGCTACTTTTTTTTGCATTGATTTGGAGTTAAGTTTATTCAGCTTATTATTGTTGCACAATCTTTTTGATTAGCCAATAGTTATTGCCAGTTTTGGGTTATGCATACGTTTTGGTGGTGTAAATACATTTGTCCCACTAAAGTTGAGGAAAACTGGTCTAGATTTTATTATTGTTACTACCTGGACCTGTGTACCTTCTTGTGTTCTCTTTCATGTACAATACAACAAGTTCTAGAACAGCGTTACTCAACCAGGGTGATGTCGGGGGTTGTCAGGGGTGCTACGTTGTTTGCAAACACAATATTTGCAAAATTGTTTATCAAACTATTATAGACAGTTGTGCTCATAAGTTTACATACCCTGGCAGAGTTTATGATTTCTTTGCCATTTTTCAGAGAATGTGAATGATAACACAAAAACTTTTCTTTCACTCATGATTAGTGTTTGGCTAAAGCCATTTATTATCAATCAACTGTGTTTACCCTTTTTAATTCACAATGACAGCAGAAACTACCCAAATGACCCTGATCAAAAGTTTTCACACCCCAGTTCTTAATACCGTGTTTTGCCTAACATCAAGTCTTTTGTGGTGTTTTGTGGTATTTGGGGTATCTTTATCTTCTCAGATGGTAAAGCTGCCCATTCCTCTTGGCAAAAAGCCTCCAGTTCCTGTAAATTCTTGGGCTGTCTTGCATGAACTGCACGTTTGAGATCTCCCCAGAGTGGCTCAATGATATTGAGATCAGGAGACAGGTGACCACTCCAGAACCTTCACTTTATTCTGCTGTAGCCAATGACAGGTCGACTTGGCCTTGTGTTTTGGATCATTGTCATGTTGGAATGTCCAAATACGTCCCATGCAAAGCTTCCTGGCTGATGAATGCAAATGTTCCTTCAGTATTTTTTGATGACATACTGCATTCATATTGCCATCAATTTTGGCCAAATTTCCTGCGATTTTGTAGCTCACACATCCCCAAAACATCAGCGATCCACCTCCGTGTTTCACAGTAGGAATGGTGTACCTTTCATCATGTTGACTCCTCTCCAAATGTAGGGTTTATGGTTGTGGCCAAAAAGCTCAATTTTGGTCTCATCAGTCCAAATGACTTTGTGCCAAAAGGTTTGAGGCTTGTCTCTGTGCTGTTTTGGCGTATTGTAAGCAGGATACTTTGGGGAATTTGCATAGTAATGGCTTTCTTCTGGCGATTCGACCATGCAGCCCATCTTTCTACAAGTGCCTCCTTATTGTGCATCTTGAAACAGCCACACCACATGTTTTCAGAGTCCTGTATTTCACCTGAAGTTATTTGTGGGTTTTTCTTTGCATCCTGAACAATTTTCCTGGCAGTTATGGCTGAAATGTTAGTTGGTGTACCTGACCGTGGTTTGGTTTCAACAGAACCCCTCATTTTCCACTTCTTGAATAGAGTTTAACCACTTCAATACCAGACACTTTTCTCCCTTCCTGCCCAGGACAGTTTTCAGCTTCCAGCACTGTCGCACTTTGAATGACAATTGCTCAGTCATGCAATACTGTACCCAAATTAAATTATCATTTTCTTCCCACATATAGAGCTTTCTTTTGGTGGTAGTTGATCACCTCTGGGGTTTTTATTTTTTGCTAAACTAAAAACGACCGACATTTTTTAAACAAAAAAAAGTTTTTAGTTTGTGTTATAAAATATTGTTTTCTCCTTCACTGATGGGCACTAATGAGGCAGCAATCATGGGCACTAATGAGGCAGCACTAATGGGTACTGATGAGTTGGCACTGATAAGGTGGCACTGATGGGCACTGATGAGGAGGCACTGATATGTAGAATTGATGGGCACTGATATGCTACACTGATGGGCTCCGATAGGCAGCCCTGATGGGCACTGAGAGGCGGCATTGATGGGCACTGAGAGGCAGCACTGATGGGCACTGACTGGCGGCACTGAGTGGCACTGACAGGTAGCATTGATGGACACTAATAGATGGCACTGATGGGCAGCACTGACTGGGCAGGTACTGTCAGGTGTTAATGCTGGGCACTGATTGGCACTATGATGGGCACTGATTTGCACTTTATTGGGCACTGACAGGAGTTAATGGGGCACTAACTGGCAGCTGCTGGGCACTGATTGGCAGCTGATGGGTACATTTGATGGGGGCTGTGCTGATAATCAATGTGCTGATTATCAGCACAGACCCCACTCTGACAGGAAGAGCCGCCAATCAGCTCTCCCTGTCAGCGCAAACAGAGGAATGCCGTTTACTGGCACTTCCTGGTACACGCGATGATCAGCTGTGATTGGTTACAGCTGATCACGTGGAAAGAAGCCTCCATCAGAAGCTCCTTACCATGATCGGAGATGTGGCGTGTCAGACCGACACGCCGCACTTGCGATCACCGCGGAAGTGCGCCGGCATGTTACCCCGCTGGACGTCATATTTTGCCCAGTCAGGATAACAGAAACACTTCCCGGCCGTCATTCTGCTATAGGCCGGGCAGGAAGTGGTTAAACACTGCTGATTGGCATTCTCAATACCTTGGATATCTTTTTATATCCCTTTTTATACAGTTCAACTACCTTTTCCCATAGATCCTTTGACAATTCTTTTGCTTCTCCATGACTTAGAAATGTCAGTGTAGCACTGGATGAAAGATGCAAGGGTCTGTCAGGAGTCCAGAAACTCATTGACCTTTTATACACACACTAGTTACAAACAAACAGATCACAGGTGAGATTACCTTTAATAGCCATTCAAACCCCTTTGTGTCAACTTGTGTGCATGTTATCAGGCCAATATCAACAGGGTATGTAAACTTTTGATCAGGGTCATTTGGGTAGTTTCCGTTGTCATTATGATTTAAAAAGAGTAAACACAGTTGATTCATAGTAAATTCAGCCAAACACTAACCATGAGTGAAAGAAAAGTTTTTTGTTATCATTTAAATCCTCTGAAAAATGGCCAAGAAATCATGAATTCTGCCAGGGTATGTAAACTTATGAGTACAACTGTATGTTCTAATTGTGCCTGTTCAATGGTTTTCTACATGGAGCACATATATATATCTTTAAAATCAGGGGAAAATCATGGGTGCGTGTTATACGCCGATCCCCACTGTCTGTGAAAAAAAAAGAAAAAAAGCTCGCAGTCACGCCACCCTGCCTTCCTGCTGTTTCAGAGAGGATGAGAGGAGCCGAAAAAGACTGAGCCGAGTGTACTGTGTACTCGGCTCGGCTCGGCTCCGCTCGCAGTCCTGCCATTGGACCAGCTCCTATGATGGACATAACACAGGTCCAATGGCGGGTCTGTGAGCAGAGCCGAGCCAAGCCAAGCCAAGCCGAGTACACAGTACACTCAGCTCGGTCTTTTTCGGCAGCGCTCGTTCCTCTTATCCTCTCTGAAACAGCAGGGAGGCGGGGCGGCGTTACAACCCGAGTACACAGGCTATATCGGCGGCAAATTTAGACAATTAAATGTTGCAAACAGCACACGAAACTTGGGCAAGGCTGCACTGGGCAAGGCTGCACTGGGCAAGGCTGCACTGAGCAAGGCTGTACTGGGCAAGGCTACACTGGGCAAGGCTGCATATGACAATGGGCAAGGCTGCAAATGGACACTGTTCATTCTGCAATGATGGACAAGGCTGCAGATGAACTCTGATGAGGCTGCATTGATGGGCATTTAAATGTAAGTTTTTTTCCTTAAACTTCCCTCCTAAAAGTTTCTTTCCTTAAAATGCCCTCCTAAACTTGGGGTGAGTGTTATACGTCGGTGCGTGTTATACACCGATAAATACGGTATATATATATATATATATATATATATATATATATATATATATATCTTGTTCTTTATTTATATACAGTAATATGCACCATACGTTTTAAAATTATAAACTGTTTAGGCATATCATCCATTTATTTCACTAGCTGTTTTGGAGAGATAAAAATAAAATTCCAGATGTACTAAGACCAGAGGAAGAATCTACATACATACAAATGATCCCACTGATTTGTAGATGTATTTTGAATGTATTTTAAATTGCAAATCTCCTATTACACCAACTCCCTCTGTATTCATCCACCTATAATAGTGTAATGAACTGTTTCTTGATAAGCTGTGAATAGTACAAGGTTTACATAATATCTCATCTATTGAACCAGATGATGTATTACACTGCTTTAAAATGTAATTAATGTGCAAACATAGTCTAATACGGTACAGTGAAAAAGTGAACTTTGTTATACAGTATTTACAGCATAATGTTGACACTGTAAACATTTATAAGATAGGTTTGTGTGACACAGATGACATTTTATGTAATTATTCGACCTGATATTGCCAATATAAGCAGGTGTATTTGCTGTCAGCAGCATTATTAAAGGGGCATTCCACCCTTTACCAGTTTATTTTGAAACATTGAAAAATGGCAAAAATACATTTTAATACATTTTATATAGTTAAGTAAGATATGTTGTGAGAGAGTATAAGATTAAATACACAAACAATCTATTTCTTATTATTTTCTGCAACACAGAGGGCAACAAGCTTTATGCCACAATATGAGATGTTCTAAATCTAAAAGTCCTTAGTGACACGAGAGACTGAATGACCAGTAAGTGTTTCTGCTGGCTACTAGTGTTTTTAAACCACAGAAGGGACATCTAACAGGAATAATTAAAATTGAAACAGCCTTAAAGATAACAATAGACAACTTGGGGTCAACTCTCCTCTTTTCCCTCTACATTCTGCATATACTATACTCTACTTACCTGAAATCAGCTGGTGACCTCCTCTACTGTATGCAGCCTACGCTGGCCCTGCCAGTACTTTTCAGTAAACTTTGTGTGTATCTTTCTCACTACGTTGTACAGGAGATGTCTTACTTGTAAGCCTATAGGAAGACCATTTTTGCTTTAGAACCTATGGAGAACTGTTTTACATGAACAATTTGCCAAAGCCATTGGCTCAATGAAGAGAACTGCTGAACCATCAGGGCAGACAAAAAACAACAGCACACCAGTGCTAAATAATGGAGACCTGCGGATCAATCAAAATGATAGGAAATAGAGTCAATGGGGAGGGCTCCACACCCAGTGCAGCTGGAAAGAAACATCAGGGCAGGCAGAGGCCGTGGATAGTGGAGGTGGCCAATAACTGATGGTGAGTAGTATGGGATTTAGTGTATATGGGATGGGATAGGTGGGGGGTAGTTGGCATCAAAGTTTGCATGTTTTAAAGATAACATGCTTTTAAAAGGGTATCTACTCAAAAGATAAAACTGTAATCTTTCCACTTTATAAAACTCTGGTTCGGCCATATCTGGAGTATGCCATCCAGTTCTGGTCACCAGTCCTCAGAAGGTTGTGCTGAAAGTGGAGAGAGTCCAAAGAAGGGCAACAAAGCTAATATGGGAATTGGAGGACCTCAGTTACGACGAACGACTACAAATATTAAACTTTTCCCCCCGGAGAAGACGATAGCGATTAACAAATATCTTAATGGTGATACTAGCATAGGAAATAAAGTATTCAATCTTGGGGAGGGAAAGAAGACTTGGGGCCACACAATGAAATTGGAGGAGAAATGATTTAACCTTAAACTGCATGGGAGGTTTTTCACGTTCTGGGTGGTAAGGATGGGAAACTCACTTTCACTATCGGTGGTGTCTGCAGGAAGTATTATTAGTTTAAAAAAACTCTTGGATGGGCATCTTAGTGAACACAGTATACAGGTTTATGGAAATTTTTTTTTTTTTTGTCATGAACACACACCCACACAGATTGAACTGGATGGACTGGTGTCTTTATTCAACCTTATCAACTATGTAACTATGTTTGTTAGCCTTTTTCAAACAAGTACACATTTTGCACACAATCATCTGTTTTTTTACCATCATCAGCAGACAGAGAGCTTATGTGTTTTATTATTTTTAAAACTATTTCTTCATGGCCACCTAAACATGGTATGCAACATTTCTAGTTTAGACTAGTTTGCAGGTTTATACGGACAGCACAAACAATCAATATGGACATTCTCTGATAGTATTTTGCTATGCTGAAGCCAAGCTAAGAAAAAAATTCTAGGAACTCACTTATATTTACTTGAAATTTGCCAGGACTGACATAGGTAATGATTGATTGATTTATATATAACCAGAAACAAAGAGTACAAAGCATGGAACGTGTCAAGGTAACAATGCAAATCACAACATGATTCAAAGTTCTCAGTCAAGGAGAATATAAACACATTATAAAACAAATTATATGTAAACAATTTTCTCTCACAAACATAAAAAATATAGTATTTAAAGTAAATACTCTATTTGCACCCTTTTGTACAATACAGGTTTGCTCATTTTAACAGAGGATAAGTGATTTTGCTTAGAATATGAATACTTAATTTCGGTAAATACAGAATCAGAGCAAATTCTTTACTTTTCGTGTTTCTGACTAGGGATGAGCCGAACACCCCCCGGTTCGGTTCGCACCAGAACCTGCGAACGGACCGAAAGTTCGCACGAACGTTAGAACCCCATTGACGTCTATGGGACTCGAACGTTCGAAATCAAAAGTGCTAATTTTAAAGGCTAATTTGCATGGTATTGTCCTAAAAAGGGTTTGGGGACCCGGGTCCTACCCCAGGGGACATGTATCAATGCAAAAAAAACTTTTAAAAACGGCCGTTTTTTCGGGAGCAGTGATTTTAATGATGCTTAAAGTAAAAAAAAAAAAGTGAAATATTCCTATAAATATTGTACCTGGGGGGTGTCTATAGTATGCCTGTAAAGTGGCACGTGTTTCCCGTGTTTAGAACAGTCCCTGCACCAAATGTCATTTTTAAAGGAAAAAATCTCATTTAAAACTGCTTGCGGGTTTAATGTAATGTCGGGTCCTGGCAATATGGATGAAAATCAGTGAGACAAACAGCATGGGTACCCCCCAGTCCATTACCAGGCCCTTTGGGTCTTGTATGGATATAAAGGGGAACCCCGCACCCAAATTAAAATAAGGAAAGGTGTGGGGCCACCAGGCCCTATATACTCTGAACAGCAGTATACAGGCGGTGCAAACAAGACAGGGACTGTAGGTTTGTTGTTAAGTAGAATCTGTTTGTCATTTTGAACGGGTACATTTTTAACGTGTTTAGCTCCAGCCAAAAAATCTTTTTTAAGCTTTTTGGAAAACATAGGGAAGGGTTATCACCCCTGTGACATTTGTTTTGCTGTCTTTCCTCCTCTTTAGAAGATTTCACCTCACTTTTTGTCCCAATGACAAATGTTTTTTGAGAATTTGGGTTTTTTTGTGGAACAAGGATTGGAAAGCATCAGTGGAAAGGAGAAATGTTTTTCCCATATTAACTCTTACAGGAGAGAATTTCCCTTCCTAGGGGTAGATTTCATCTCACTTCCTGTTGTCTCCTTCCGTTTGCAAGTAGGAGTCGTTTGTAAGTTAGATGTTTGAAAGTAGGGGCCTGCCCTATATACTCAGCAGAAATTTAGGCCTTAGGTGTTGTTGTGGCCACAACAACGTAAGCCCTCACAGGGCCCTGCTGTGAAATATTAGATCAAGAATTGTAATTACATGCCCCTGTTGAACAGGGGCAGAAAAACTGGGCCTTTGGTGGTGGTGGTGGTGGTGCTGGTGCCACAACACTGTAAGTCCTCACTCGCTCTTGGTGGGTGCAGAAATGGGCCCTGCTGTGAAATATTAGATCAAGAATTGTAATTACATGCCCCTGTTGAACAGGGGCAGAAAAATTGGACCTTTGGTGGTGGTTGTGGTGGTGGTGGTGCTGGTGCCACAACACTGCAACCCCTCACAGACACTCTAGTTGGAACGCAGGAACGAGCCCTGCTGCAAAGTATTGCATCAAAAATTGTAATTACATGCCCCTGTTAAACAGGGGTCCAGAAAAATTGGGCCTTAGGCACTGGTGCTGGTGCCACAACACTGCAACCCCTCACAGACACTCTAGTTGGAATGCAGGAACGAGCCCTGCTGCAAAGTATTGCATCAAAAATTGTAATTACACGCTCCTGTTAAACAGGAGCTGAAAAATTGTGCCTTAGGCACTGGTGGTGGTGCCCAGAACCAAAAATTTTCTTACAAGCTATCAGCGTGATGATTGAGGAGGAAGAGGATAATTACTCAGGGATAGTCACTCAGCATCAGCATAGGCAGTCTTTGAAGGGATCTGAGATTTCAAAAAAAAATATTCGGTTATATCAGCATCAGGTGCTTGGTAGCTGGTGGTGATCCAAGACTGGTTCATTTTTATGAAGGTCAGTCGATCGACCGAGTCGGTGGACAGACGCACCCTGTGATCGGTTACCACGCCTCCAGCAGCACTGAATGTGCGTTCCGAAAGAACGCTGGATGCAGGACAGGCCAGTAGCTCAATTGCATACTGTGCAAGCTCTGGCCAGTGATCCATCCTCAAGACCCAGTAACCCAGAGGATTTTCGGTGGGAAAGGTGTCCAAGTCTGATCTTGCCCCTAGGTATTCCTGCACCATGTAAAACAGACGCTGGCGATGGTTGCTGGAACCGATCATACCTTGGGGCTGCGGACCAAAAAATTGTCTGAACGCATCGGTCAGACGGCCACCTTCTCCACCGCTCCTTCTTTGACTGACCGAAGCCTCAGCAACACGTTGTCCAGAAACAGGAGTTTGTAACCTCCCAGTCTCTGGGAACGCGTTGCACAGACCTTTCTGCAAGGCCTCCCGAAGATGTTTCATCCTCTGCTCCCTCTGCGATGGCAAGATAAGGTCCGCAACCTTACCCTTGTAACGTGGATCAAAGAGGGTTGCCAGCCAGTATTGGTCCTTCTCCTTGATACCACGAATACGAGGATCCTTACGTAGGCTTTGCAGGATCAGGGAGGCCATGCAGCGTAGGTTTGCTAAGGCATTCGGTCCGGAGTCCTCTGGGTCACTAAGGGCGACATGGTCCACAGCCACCTCCTCCCAGCCACGTACAAGTCCATGTGTTTCTTGGGACTGATCCCTTAAAGACTGCTGCTGATGCTGAGTGCCAGGCTCCACCTCCATACTGACACAATCTTCCTCCTCCTCCTCCTCCTCGTCCTCTTCCTGTGTGATCGGCGGGCACGCAGGAACACTGTCTGGATAAAGGGGGCCTCGAGAGCTAAGGAAGTCCTCCTCTTCCTGCCTCTGTTCTGCCTCAAGTGCCCTGTCCATTATTCCACGCAGCGTGTGCTCCAACAGGTGGACAAGGGGGACAGTGTCACTGATGCATGCACTGTCACTGCTCACCATCCTCGTGGCCTCTTCAAATGGTGACAGGACAGTGCATGCATCCCTGATCATGGCCCACTGGCATGGGGAAAAAAAACCAAGCTCCCCTGACCCTGTCCTGGTGCCATAGTCGCACAGGTACTCATTGATGGCCCTCTGCTGCGTGTGCAGCCGCTGCAGCATGGCCAACGTTGAGTTCCACCTGGTGGGCATGTCACAGATTAGGCGGTTCTTGGGCAGGTTAAACTCCTTTTGGAGGTCCGTCAGCCGAGCACTGGCATTTTATGACTGGCGGAAATGCACAGAGACTTTCCTGGCCTGCCTCAGGACATCCTGTAAGCCCGGGTACCTGCCCAAGAACCGCTGCACCACCAAGTTAAGGACGTGAGCCAAACAGGGCACATGGGTCATTTGTCCCTGTCGGAGGGCAGAGAGGAGGTTGGTGCCATTGTCGCAAACCACCATTCCTGCCTTAAGTTGGCGTGGCGTCAACCACCTCTGAACCTGCCCCTGCAGAGCTGACAGAACCTCTGCCCCAGTGTGGCTCCTGTCCCCCAAGCACACCAGCTCAAGCACCGCATTGCATCTTTTGGCCTGCGTACTTGCGTAGCCCCTTGAACGGCTACGGAGCACCGCTGGTTCCGAGGACAAAGCACAGGAAGAGGCCATGGAGGAAGAAGAAGAGGAGGGGGTGGAGGAGAGAGGTGTGTCACAATCATTAGCATTTTGGAGGCGTGGTGGCGGAACAACCTCCAACACTACTGCACCTTGTCCTGCATCCTTCCCAGCTGCCAGCAGAGTCACCCAATGCGCCGTGAAACTTAGGTAACGTCCCTGTCCATGCCTGCTGGACCATGAGTCAGCGGTAATATGCACCTTTCCACTGACCGCCCTGTCCAGCGAGGCATGGACATTGCCTTCCACGTGCCGGTAGAGAGCCGGAATCGCCTTCCGTGAGAAAAAGTGGCGTTTGGGTACCTGCCACTGAGGAACCGCACATTCCACAAACTCACGGAAGGGGGCAGAGTCTACCAACTGAAAAGGCAGCAGTTGAAGTGCTAGCAATTTTGCCAAGCTAGCATTCAACCGCTGGGCATGTGGATGGCTGGGAGCAAACTTCTTTCGGCGGTGCAGCAGCTGGGGCAGGGAAATTTGCCTGGTACAATCTGACGTCGGTGTACCAAAAGCAGATTGCCCACAAGTACTTGGCTGTGACACACCTAATTCTACACCTTCATTCCTCTCAGTGCAGGTCTCAGAGAGGACTGAAGGTATAGTGGGGTTGGAAATCTCAGCTGATGAGGAGCAAGGAGAGGTCCTCTTTGTTCTTTGGTGTGGGTCTTTTAGATACGCTTGCCAACGAACTGCATGGCAGGTCAACATATGTCTGGTCAAGCATGTGGTACCCAAGCGGGAGATGTTTTGGCCACGCGAGATACGCTTGAGACATATGTTGCAAATAGCAGCGGTGCGATCTGATGCACTCGTCTCAAAAAAGGCCCACACCAAAGAACTTTTTGAATAACGCGCAGAGACTGCAGCGCCCTGCACATGTGGAGCTTTGGGGTGTGATGCAGTCAATGTGCTGCCCTTAGGCTGGCCCCTGGAGGGCATCCTGCCTCGTTGGTGATGTGCCACCTCCTCCTCCTCCTCTCTCCTATCAGGCACCCACGTTGAGTCAGTGACCTCATCATCCCCTCCCTCCTCATCACTGGAGAAAACCTGGCAGTATGCTGCAGCAGGGGGAGCATGACTGCCAGATTGCTGTCCTTCTTGGGCACCTCCTCTGTCCGTGCTCATGTTACTGCCTTCATCGAGCTTAGTATCATCATCAGAGCCTTCCAAACGCTGGGCATCCTCCTGGAGCATGTACCCAACACTGTGGTCAAACAGTTCGAGGGACTCCTCAGGAGGACATGGTGGGGCTAGGGAAGGAGTCACTGATGACATTGAGCCGAGGGAAGAGGCCGCTGCTTTGGCAGACAAAGTACCCTGGGCATGGGTGAGAGAGGATGAGGAGGATGAGGACGGCTTGGTCATCCACTCGACCAAGTCTTCCGCATGTTGCGGCTCAACACAGCCAGCTGCCGAAAAAAAGGCCAAGCGTGTCCCACGGCCATGTGCTGATGAGGATGCACCGTATCCACGACCAGCACTAGACACAGAGCCTGCTTGCCCTCTCTTATTGGCTTGTGACTGTTTGCCTCTCCTTCTTGGCCTTCCAGACATACTAATGGCCTGTAGCTGTACTAAGCTGGGATATATATATATATATGTATATATATATATATATATATATATATATATATATATATATATGTGTACTGATACTGCAGCTAGCAAAATCAACTGCCTGCCTGTAGTATGAGAACACCACCAACCTTCTACAGGTAGCTTTAGCTGAACACTGTGAGGTGGACGCACCCCACTAACTTGTAGGTTTAGCTGAACACTGTGAACAGGACGCACCCCACTAACTTGTAGGTTTAGCTGAACACTGTGAGCAGGACGCACCCCACTAACTTGTAGGTTTAGCTGAACACTGTGAGCAGGACGCACTGCACTAACTGTAAATAGTCTAGCTGCCTGACTGTGGTACTAATAGGATCAAAAGAACACCAGTAATTTTCTTCAGGTAGCTGTATATACTGTAACAAGACAAGCCTGCCTGTCAGTATGAAGATAACAGGAACGGATCTAGCTGAACACTGTGAGCAGGACACACTGCACTAACTTGTAGGTTTAGCTGAACACTGTGAGGTGGACGCACCCCACTAACTTGTAGGTTTAGCTGAACACTGTGAACAGGACGCACCCCACTAACTTGTAGGTTTAGCTGAACACTGTGAGCAGGACGCACCCCACTAACTTGTAGGTTTAGCTGAACACTGTGAGCAGGACGCACTGCACTAACTGTAAATAGTCTAGCTGCCTGACTGTGGTACTAATAGGATCAAAAGAACACCAGTAATTTTCTTCAGGTAGCTGTATATACTATAACAAGACAAGCCTGCCTGTCAGTAAGAAGACAACGGGAACGGATCTAGCTGAACACTGTGAGCAGGACGCACTGCACTAAACTTGTAGGTTTAGCTGAACACTGTGAGCAGGACGCACCCCACTAACTTGTAGGTTTAGCTGAACACTGTGAGCAGGACGCACCCCACTAACTTGTAGGTTTAGCTGAATACTGTGAGGTGGACGCACCACACTAACTTGTAGGTTTAGCTGAACACTGTGAGCAGGACGCACCCCACTAACTTGTAGGTTTAGCTGAACACTGTGAGCAGGACGCACCCCACTAACTTGTAGGTTTAGCTGAACACTGTGAGGTGGACGCACCACACTAACTTGTAGGTTTAGCTGAACACTGTGAGCAGGACGCACCCCACTAACTTGTAGGTTTAGCTGAACACTGTGAGCAGGACGCACTGCACTAACTGTAAATAGTCTAGCTGCCTGACTGTGGTACTAATAGGATCAAAAAAAACAGTAATTTTCTTCAGGTAGCTGTATATACAGTAACAAGACAAGCCTGCCTGTCAGTAAGAAGATAACAGGAACGGATCTAGCTGAACACTGTGAGCAGGATGCACCCCACTAACTTGTAGGTTTAGCTGAACACTGTGAGCAGGACACACCCCACTAACTTGTAGGTTTAGCTGAACACTGTGAGGTGGACGCACCACACTAACTTGTAGGTTTAGCTGAACACTGTGAGCAGGACGCACCCCACTAACTTGTAGGTTTAGCTGAACACTGTGATCAGGACTCACCCCACTAACTTGTAGGTTTAGCTGAACACTGTGAGCAGGACGCACCCCACTAACTTGTAGGTTTAGCTGAACACTGTGAGCAGGACGCACCGCACTAACTTGTAGGTTTAGCTGAACACTGTGAGCAGGACGCACCCCACTAACTTGTAGGTTTAGCTGAACACTGTGAGCAGGACGCACCCCACTAACTTGTAGTTTTAGCTGAACACTGTGAGCAGGACGCACTGCACTAACTGTAAATAGTCTAGCTGCCTGACTGTGGTACTAATAGGATCAAAAGAACACCAGCAATTTTCTTCAGGTAGCTGTATATACTGTAACAAGACAAGCCTGCCTGTCAGTAAGAAGATAGCAGGAACGGATCTAGCTGAACACTGTGAGCAGGACGCACTGCACTAACTGTAAATAGTCTAGCTGCCTGACTGTGGTACTAATAGGATCAAAAGAACACCAGTAATTTTCTTCAGGTAGCTGTAAATACTGTAACAAGACAAGCCTGCCTGTCAGTAGGAAGATAACAAGAACGAATCTAGCTAAACTGAATACAGTGTATATATATATATATATATGCAACACCTGGGATGCATATATATACACAATACACTGTAAGTGCAGCTAACTGACTGACTGTTCTGCCTAATCTATCTAACTCAAATCAAATGTCACTGTCTGTCTCTCTCTCTCTCTCAATGAATGCCGGAACACACACTACGCAGGGCCGCTGTGCAGGCGGCCTTATATAGTGTGGGGCGTGTACTAAATCCCCTGAGCCATAATTGGCCAAAGCCTCCGTGGCTTTGGCCAATTACGGCTCTCTGTTCAGGCGGCGCTGTGATTGGCCAAGCATGCGGGTCATAGTGCATGCTTGGCCAATCATCAGCCAGCAATGCACGGCGATGCCGCAGTTAATTTATGGGCCGTGACGCGCCACACGAATTTGGCGCGAATGGCCCATATCGTTCACAATTCGGCGAACAACCGAACAGCCGATGTTCAAGTCGAACATGGGTTCGACTCGAACACGAAGCTCATCCCTATTTCTGACATATACAAATGTAAGAATATGTTTCCTGATTTTATTTGTTCTTACAAATCAGAGTACAAAAATTATGTTTCATAAATATGTAACAAGAACTTACTATACTGTGGCTATGCATGTGAAGTCTTTTAATGACCTCCATTTGCAGCAGTACTTGCTAAAAAAGTTTCTAAAAACAGAACATCAATGGTCCATTTATTACCATATCTGTAGAAAGGACAGGTTTTTTTAATTTGATTTTTTTTAAAGGTATTAATAAAATTAATAAAAAGAGTAAAAGAAAAAACAAAAACAAAAGAAGCAAGACTAAAACAATTAAAATTATAAACATGCATAGATGTACAGTGCAATATACAAGTATGAAGTCAGATAAAGCAATTTATTGAGGAACACAACTTTTTTCAAACTTTTATGTAGTTAAATGTTAAAAATAAAAACATTAAAAAAATTAAGGTGTACAAAAAGCATTGAGCCATTCAACACATCTATGTACATTTAGGACCCCTTCACACTTTTGCGAGTTGATGGAATGATAGAAATTAATTTATGAAATAACTGAATATTCTTATACTGATGTTTTATTCTTATGAGAGATATGAAGATAATGGTGAAAATGCACATCTAACCTTAATAATAATTTGAAGACCATACCATCTGGTGAGCGATCCTTTCTGAACGTTGTGGTGGATAAAACAGTTGGAACACATTTTATGGGTAGTTCAGAACCCATTGCGGTGCTGTGGATAATTTATATGTTTAAAGGGTGACAGATCTATTTCCAAGGCCTTTTTTATTTGGTAAAGGAAACAAAGTTTCTGGATTTTGCAACACTGTATGTATTATTTGTAGCACATATCTGGACTTTAGTGCCTGTGGTGTAGGTTGATAAAATATTAAAGGAAAAGATCCATAAGCCGCAAATCATAAAGCAGACCCAATTGCATGAAGTGAGATGAATGGCAGCCTCAGCCCAGACTCCAGCCAAGCCACGCACCAACGTGTTTTGCCCTGCCCCTTGGAGCTTAATTATGATTAAGCTCCAGAGGACGGAGCAAAACATATTGGGGGCGTGGCTGCCAAATGCCCTGCAAATTTGCGTGTTTGCCAAACAAGTAATGTTCAGGCCAAACTTTTGCTCGGCCCGAACCATACTAAACACAAAACCAAAAGCTATGCTAGAGCTGTTTAAAACCAATAACCCTAATGTCTTAGAATGGTTCAGTTAAAAAAACTAGACCTTAGTTCAGTGAAGAATCTGTAGCAAGACCAGACAATCTGTCCACCAACTATCCCTATCTAAGATGACCAAGCTTGAGCATCTTTACCAAGACTCGTGAAAAAAATTGCCTATCCAGACTTCCAAAGCAGAAGGAGACTTAGCATGGCCATACACTGTTACTTTTTCTTTGTACGTTTGTTCAGATTCCTTCATCTGCACAACTGAGGTGGATGAAGGATTCCTCCCCACTGGGACATTCTATTCTGACAGCAGGACCTGTTGATGGCAGAATTCATTTGATCAGTGGCTGCGGCCACACACTGTTTCAAATTCAGCTGGTTCAGCGTGAAAGGGGCAAATTTTGATAAGTGCAGGGTAAGCTTTACTCCAAAAGACCCCCAGCTGTGACTGTAGCAAAACATGTTTGTACAAAATATTGTCTTTAGAGGATATGTACTTATACAACCAAGTGCCTGCCTTTTTAAATTAACTAATGTTTGTGTGTACTTTGAAATTTTAAGTATTTTGTGTAAATTAAATTGTTAGAAATTGAGTTTAATCCTTTTTAATTCCAGGTAGCAACATTACAAAATATTACAATTTTACAAAAATACAATACAAACATTTTCATGGGGGGGTCAATTTTTACGCAAAGCACTGTAGCTGCAGAGAATGATCTTACCTGCTCCAATACATAACCGCCAGTGACCACATGGATTATTGGATCTGCAGACCAGTGATCTGAACTATACCAGTTTTGCAAATTTTGATTGGCTCACCTTTTTCTATTCCTTATGTTGCACTTGTAGATTAATTTTGATTGCTGACCTTCATGTTCAAAAGAATAGAATACATTGGTATGCATCTATTGGATATCCTTTGTTATGCTACAATACAATACATAGAGGAATGCATCTATTAAGACTTGTACAAAGAAAACAGTCTGACTCTTTGGAGAATGACCTTCACTGTGTTCTGCATGTACTGTATGTTCTTTTGTATTCAATGTCATGAATAGATTTAGTTTTTTCTAACTAGGGGCTTGTATATGTGTAGGGGATATACAAGCTCACCTTTTGACATAATACTTCAAGCTGATCTCCAGGCAGATATTATCAGGAACCATGAATCAGACTGAGACAGAAGTAAAGTTAAATCACACTTGTTTAATAATAATAATAATAATAATAATAATAAGGTAAACAGAGTAAGCGTAGTCAAAACAAGCCAGAGTTCAGTAACCGGATCGGGTAGTCAGCCAAGCAAATGTCAGAGAGCCAGAGATAAACGTAGTAGTACAGCAAGCAGGATCAGGAGCCAGAAGGAACGTCAGCTGAGCAAGTCTTCAACAGGAAGGCAGGAGAAAGTCTCTGTGATGTTGACAAAGGCAAAGGCAGAGATCAAGTGAGTTGGATGACTTTAAGTAGGCAGGACTGATGAGCAGAATCAACAACAGCTGGGTAACTGTGGAGAGAGATGGGAGCTGGCAATTAGCTGTCAGCTGATCGGCCAGCTCAGAGAAGAAAGGGCTGAGCCCAGCCCTGACAGTACCCCCTCCTCAATGACCCCTCCCCCTCGGAGAACCACCGGGCTTGAGGGGAAAACATCTATGGAAATCACAGAGGAGGACAGGGGCATATATATCCGAGGATGAGACCCAAGAGCGTTCCTCCGGACCGTACCCCTTCCAATGCACCGGGTACTGTATGCGCCCACGGAACCTACGGGAGTCAACAATGGATTGTACTTCATACTCCTCCTGGTTCTCAATCTGTATAGGGTGAGGACGTGGCACCAAGGTGGTAAAACGATTGCAGACCAAAGGTTTCAATAAGGAGGCATGAAACACATTTGTGATGCACATACTAGGAGGAAGGTCCAAGACGTAAGCCACTGGGTTAATCCTGCGAAGGATATGGAAAGACCCAATAAAACGAGGTGCGAACGTCAAAGAAGTAACACGAAGTCGGAGGTTGTGAGACGACAGCCAGACTCTGTCCCCAACCTGGTAGGAAGGTGCAGGCAGGCGTCTGCAGTCAGCATGGAGTCTGTACCTATCATTAGCATGTTGCAAAGCCTCCTGAACTTGTGCCCAAGTGGAACAAAGACCACAGAGATGCTCCTCCAATGCAGGAATACTCTGCGGAACAAACAAATCAGGCAACATGGAAGGTTGGAAGCCATAATTCGCCATAAATGGGGACAATCGGGAAGCAGAATTCAAGGCACTGTTGTGAGCAAACTCTGCCCACGGTAGAGTTTATATAGCAAATATAGCAACGTAAGAATTGCTCCAAGGACTGATTGGCTCGTTCTATGGCCCCATTAGACTGCGGGTGATACGCAGAGGAGAAAGCAAGCTGAATTCCCAACTATGCACAAAAGGCTCGCCAGAACCAGGAGACAAACTGACTACCTCTGTCTGAGACAATCACCTTGGGTGGTCCATGTAAGCGAAAGATCTCCCGAGCAAAAATGGAAGCCAGTTCCTTAGAAGTAGGAAGCTTCTTAAGTGGAATACAATGACACATCTTTGAGAACCGGTCAACCACCATAAGGATAAAAGTGTTGCCTTGGGAGTTGGGTAACTCCACAATGAAATCCATAGACAGGTGGGTCCAGGGCCTCTCTCCATTGAGTATGGGTTGTAGGAGGCCTACTGGAAGGTGTCATGGAGTCTTATTCTGAGCACACAGTGAACAGGCAGCTACGAAGGCAGTTACATCAGCCTGTAGACTAGGCCACCAGAATTGTTGGGAAATGGCCCAAATGAGTTGATTCTTCCCAGGGTGGCCAGCTGCCTTGGGAGAATGGTAAGTCTGGAGCACGGCAGTACGGAGACTCTCTGGGACAAAGCAGCAGTCACAAGGTTTCTCAGGAGGAGCTGAGCAGCAAGAATTTTGTCACCCAAAGGAGAAGTAAGACCAGTGCGAACCATAGCCAGGATATGATCAGGAGGAATCACCGGAAATGACTCCAACTTGTAAGTGAAGGAAAATTGTCATGACAAGGCGTCAGCCCTTACATTCTTAGTACCGGGTAAGAATGAGACAATGTAATTAAAACTCGACAAGAAAAGAGCCCATCGCGCCCCTCTGGGAGAGCCTCAGACAAGAATGTGAGAATCTTATGGTCAGTAAGAATGAGAGCTGGCACAGTGGTATCTTCAAGGAGATGTCTACATTCTTTCAGGGCTAAAATGATCGCCAACAGCTCTCTGTCACCAATCTCGTAATTGCACTCTGCAGGTGACAGTTTCTTGGAAAAGTAGCCACACGGATGCATAGCGCTCTCAGAATTAGGATGTTGAGACAGAAGGGTGCCATTTCCAGTCTCAGAAGCATCAACTTCTAGGATAAAAGGCAATGTAGGATCAGGATGTGCCAACACAGGAGCAGAAACAAAGGCAGCCTTGAGCCTCCCAAAGGCCTTAAAGCGGGGTTCCACCCAAATTCTGAACAATATCTGTATGTATTCTCTTCCTTGCCTAGATGCTGACATGCCATTTAAAAAAATTTAAATCGCCGTAATTACCTTTTATTTTTCTATTCTTCTTTGCACTTTGTGTTTCTAGCCTCTCCCAGACTCCTGGGAGCTAGTCTCAGGCTTCCCAGGATGCCACTGAGCATGTGCGGGAACGAGCGGTGAATGCTGGGAGCACAGCATTCACCACATCCAGGAAATAAATGCTTGTGGGCTTCAAATGCCCACACTGAAGATGGAAACTGCCTGCAGTGAATAATATAAGTTATTCTTTCCGACGAAATCTGACACAGGCGGACATATTACACACAATATGTGAGTATGTAATGCTGAGAAGAAAAGTTTGTGAATGAACTCAAAAAAAAAAAAAAATAGATAGGTGGACCCCGGCTTTAATGGACTCCGGAGACCAACTCTGGGGTTTACCGTCCTTTCTGGTCATATCAGTCAGGGGCTTGACCAGAGACGAGAAGTTACGAATAAACTTCCGATAATAGTTGGCAAAGCCCAGGAAACGCTGCAGAGGACGTAAACCCACGGGTCGGGGCAACTGTAGGATTGCCGAAAGTTTCTTTGGGTCCATCGAAAAACCAGCAGTGGAAATGACATAGCCCGAACAGACAGACATAGAAAAACAAAAGATAAACAAAAGATCATACATAAACATCAACCATTTAGTGCTTAGCAATTATCTGCAGGGTTAACATGTTGTTAGATCGTTTATGTCTCTATGTATGTTTACTTGGTGTGCTGCTGGGTAGCTGATTACTGACGTCTCATTCTACTTTCAGAGTCAGCTATTGGCTGTTCAGGCACACTTCCTCTGTTTACATATTTAGGCACATATGAATATATGTTTACATGTATAGCTTATTCAGTAACCTCTTCTCTCGATCTTCAAGCCGTAGTAGGTTCAGCCAGCCACGCACTCCAGATTTTGTCATATTTCAGGGGGCATCCTCTATTTATATATGTATCTTTGTATAATGGAAGGCTCTCGTTAATGAGATGTTTCCATTTAGTCAAAGAAGGCATTGTAGGCTTTTTCCAATACATACAGTAGTTATGTTCTTCTGGGCATAAAAGAGCAGCAGCCCAATCAACGTTCTTTTTGCAACAGTTGGCACTATTGTTTCTATCAGGCCCAAGAGACACACCTCCATCTTCATTGGTACCGTGATCGAGGCGACCAGAGTAATCATCTCTAGCACCTCAGTCCAATACCGCTGAATCTTAGGGCAGGCCCAGAAAATATGTGTAAAATCTCCGGGGAGGTGTTGCACCTCCAGCATTCTGCGGAGTGTTCTGGTTTCATTTTATGAAGCCTGTATGGTGTGAAGCATGCTCTATGCACTATTTTGAACTGTACAAGTCTGTCCCTTAGTGAGACCAGGGAGCTAAAGGGGAAATCCCACACGTCATCCCAGTCATCGTTGTCCAGTGTTGGAATGTCTCTTTGCCAGCAGGACCAGAGTTTATTCATGGGCGGGAGAGACACAAATATCAGATAGGTATGAATAGAATACTGCGCTAACAACCTAGGTAAAAATAATGTTAAAGCAGCGACTAAAGTGTTATACAGCACAAAACAGAATAATGAAAAAAAAAGTCGCGCTAGTAAAGTGTGATAAAAAAACACAGATAAGTGCCACAAAATTGAATTAAATAAATATTGAAAGAACCCAAATGGTGTCAGAGTACACCAATAGTCGAACACACGAACACATAAATTATTTAGAACAATGTCCATCCAATTAGTCCACAGCAAAGTGACATAAATTGCAAAAATCATACTAGTCCATAAATTGAAAAAAACATCCCCAAAGGTGATAAGTGATGAAAATTCTCGTTGCAGTGAACAAAAGTGCATAGGTGGGACCTCCACCTTGATGAAAATGCTGCCGCTTACCAGAGAGAGTTGGTCCCTGATTAAAGGGGACCGTACTGAGCAGACGGCTGTAACCCCAGCCCGGGATCTCACAGACAGGCACTAGATGACATCACATCCAACAGGCTCCTCGTCATATATCCCAGCAGAATATTGCAGAGTGACGTATTTATCATAAGAAACAACAAAATGCTCCACATAGCGTAAAACCATACGACATTTATTGAATAAAAATTAGCCAAATGAATACTTATGGATCAGCAGATAAATAACAGCATAAAAAGAAAAGCCGGCCGGCTCCAATATCAGCCCGTAGCTTCCGGGACTACACGAATAGCGGTGATGTCAGGACGTGGCTCCTCCTCCCTCGGGACTACACGAATAGCGGTGATGTCAGGACGTGGAGGAGCCAATTTATGGACTAGTATGATTTTTGCAATTTATGTCATTTTGCTGTGGACTAATTGGATGGACATTGTTCTGAATAATTTATGTGTTTGTGTGTTCGACTCATTGGTGTACTCTGACACCATTTGGGTTCTTTCAATATTTATGTAACTCAATTTTGTGGCACAAATATCAGATGTTCATAAAGATGGGAGGTTGGTTTTTTGGCGCATCTGGAGCAAAGTGTCTTTTCCAACCCTGACTGGACCACCATGCGGGAGGATCGTGGGAATTGTGTGTTGAAGGCATGAGATAATTGCATACAGCGAAATATATAGTAATTTGGTAGATTACGCGTCTGTAAGAGCTGGGATAAGGGGATTAATGTGTTATATGAAGTTATTTGTGATATTAGTTTGATCCCATGTTTGGTCCATGCATATGGATTTAGCATTTTGTGGAAGTGTGGGACATTAGGATTCAGCCAAATTGGGGCGTTGGGTGAGATTTCATTATGTCGATATTTTTCTACCACCAGCCCTGCCCTCCACGCACGTAATGTGGTTTGCATGGAGGGGGTCAGGGGGTATGGGGCATGAGGTCCCCTGTAGATCAGCAATTTAAGTGCTTTCAATGATCCCATCACCGCCGCCTCTAGGGCTGTAGCTGAATTAGATTTGTCCGGATCTAGCCACCATGTCGCCGTTACCAGCTGCTTAGCAAGATAGTATTTATAGCAGTCTGGGAATGCCATACCTCCCTGTGTTTTTGGTCTCATCGGGGTGCTTAGCTTATATCTTGGCGGGGATAGGCCCCATAGAAAGGAAGAAAAGATCTGATTAAGCTTTTTAAAGAAATATTTGGGAATCCATTGCGGGGAATGTCTAAAAAGGTATGGGGATGACTTTCATTTTAAGAATGTTAACTTGGCCCCATAGTGACAACGGCAATTTTCCCCATGACTTAAGTTTGGTCTTTATTTCTAGTATAACTGGGTCTAAGTTGAGAGGAATGAAATCTGTGGCTCTAGAGGAAACAATGACACTTAAATATTTGAAAGTGTTTACCCACTGAAGGGGAACATCCGGAGGGGAGCCTGTCCTTGTGGCTTGGACTATTGGGAATAGTAAAGATTTGGACCAATTTACCCTTAACCCGGTGACTTTGGCAAAGGTCGGGTAGGCATTCTTAATCGTGAAATGATTGAGACCCCTATAATCTATAAAAGGTCTCAGTTCACTGCTCTTCTTCTTCACAAACAAAAAACCAGCACCAGCAGGAGATGAGGATTTGCGGATGAAAGCTTGAGAAAGTGCGTCTGCAACAAACTCCTCCATGGCCTTATCCTCCAAGACCGACAATGGGTAAACCCGGCCCTGAGGGGGTATGGCACCAGGTTGAAGGTCAATTGCGCAATCATAAGGCCGGGGTGGAGGTAAACTACCGAGTTGACCTTTGTCAAAGACATCACTAAAATCGCGGTACTCCTCTGGCAGGGAGGAGAGTAGGGATGAGCTTCGAGTTCGAGTTGAACTCATGTTCGACTCGAACTTCTGCTGTTCGCAAGTTCGCCGAACAGCGAACAATTTGGGGTGTTCGCGGCAAATTCGAATGCCACGGAACACCTTTTAAAAGTCTATGGGAGAAATCAAAAGTGCTAATTTTAAAGGCTTATATACAAATTATTGTCATAAAAAGTGTTTGGGGACCTGGGTCCTGCCCCAGGGGACATGGATCAATGCAAAAAAAGTTTTAAAAACGGCCGTTTTTTCAGGAGCAGTGATTTTAATAATGCTTAAAATCAAACAATAAAAGTGTAATATAACTTTAAATTTCGTAGCTGGGGGGTGTCTATAGTATGCCTGTAAAGGGGCGCATGTTTCCCATGTTTAGAACAGTCTGACAGCAAAATGACATTTCAAAGGAAAAAAGTCATTCAAAACTACTCGCGGCTATTGCATTGCCGGTCCGACAATACACATAAAAGTTCATTGATAAAAACGGCATGGGAATTCCCCACAGGGGAACCCTGAACCAAAATTAAAAAAAAAAATGACGTGGAGGTCCCCCAAAATTCCATTCCAGGCCCTTCAGGTCTGGTATGGATATTAAGGGGAACCCCGGCCAAAATTTAAAAAAAAAATGACGTGGTGGTCCCCCTAAATTCCATACCAGACCCTTCAGGTCTGGTATGGATTTTAAGGGGAACCCCGTGCCAAAATTAAAAAAAAAATGGTGTGGGGTCCCCCCAAAAATCCATACCAGACCCTTATCCGAGCACGCAACTTGGCAGGCCACAGGAAAAGAGGGGGGACGAGAGAGCGCCATGCCATGGGTGCGGAGCGGCCCAAGGAGAAGAAGATAGAAGACACCGCGGAGGAGATGCTGGACAAGAACACCGGAGGAAGAACCAGAAGAGCCAGAAGAAGCAGAAGAAGAAGAAGAAGAAGGAAGATAGAAGAAAGAAGAAGCATTTAAATAAAGGAATCGTGAAAAACTGTCTCTTGTCATTTTTAACATTTTTGACAGTTTTTTAGTGAAATGGTAGGGGTACAAACTTTACCATTTCACACAGGGGGGGGCCGGGATCTGGGGGTCCCCTTGTTAAAGGGGGCGTCCAGATTCCGATAAGCCCCCCACCCGCAGACCCCCACAACCACCGGCCAGGGTTGTGGGGATGAGGTCCTTGTCCTCATCAACATGAGGACAAGGTGTTTTGGGGGCTACCCCAAAGCACCCTCCCAATGTTGAGGGCATGTGGCCTGGTACGGTTCAGAAGGGGGGGCCACTCTCTCGTCCCCCCCTCTTTTCCTGAGGTCCGCCAGGTTGCGTGCTCGGATAATGGTCTGGTATGGATTTTCGGGGGGACCCCACGCCATTTTTTTTTTAAATTTTGGCACGGGGTTCCCCTTAAAATCCATACCAGACCTGAAGGGTCTGGTATGGAATTTAGGGGGACCCCCACGTCATTTTTTTTTTTAATTTTGGCCGGGGTTCCCCTTAATATCCATACCAGACCTGAAGGGCCTGGTATGGAATTTAGGGGGACCCCCACATCATTTTTTTTTTAAATTTTGGTTCGGGGTTCCCTTGGGGGGAATTCCCATGCCGTTTTTATCAATTAACTTTTATGTGTATTGTCGGACCGGCAATGTAATAGCCGCGAGTAGTTTTAAATGACTTTTTTCCTTTAAAATGTCATTTAGCTGTCAGACTGTTCTAAACATGGGAAACATGCGCCCCTTTACAGGCATACTATAGACACCCCCCAGCTATGAAATTTAAAGGGATATTACACTTTTATTGTTTGACTTTAAGCATTATTAAAATCACTGCTCCTGAAAAAACGTCCGTTTTTAAAACTTTTTTTTGCATTGATCCATGTCCCCTGGGGCAGGACCCAGGTCCCCAAACACTTTTTATGACAATAACTTGCATATAAGCCTTTAAAATTAGCACTTTTGAATATTCATGTTCATGTCCCATAGACTTTAACGGTGTTCGCGTGTTTGAACGAACTTTTTTCCTGTTCGCATGTTCTGGTGCGAACCGAACAGGGGGGTGTTCGGCTCATCCCTAGAGGAGAGTGAAGAGGTGCACAGGACCTTGGCTACCTTCTGGAAGCATGTCTCACTACATTGTGGTGACCAGGAGAGAACCTCAGCACTGAGCCAATCAAAAGAGAGGTTGTGCCTCTGTAACCAAGGATAACCAATAACCAGCGGAAACCTAGGTGAGGAAATAACTTGGAATTGGATTATCTCATGGTGAAGAGCTTCTACGGCCCTGGACGATGAAACCGTCTCATGAGTCACATGGGCAGGCTGTAGAGGTCTCCCATAAAGAGCCTCAATGGAAAGTAGAATGTCACGCAGCTGCAGCGGAATCGAGTGTTGCGATACAAAGGCAGCATCAATGAACTGGCCTGCAGCCCCAGAGTCAATTAGAGCCTGTATCTCGATGGATGACTCAGCCCAAGAAAGGGTGACCGAAAACCAGGGGCTTATCCTTCTGGATAACTGGGGACTAAACAACGCCACCTAAGGTCTGTCCATGACAGGACCTCAAAGTTCGAGCGTTCCCTGGACAGGTAGGACAAGACTTCAAGAAGTGACCTGCTTGGCCACAATAAAGGCACAATCTCTCTCTCCTCCTAAAGGCTCTCTCATTCGCAGAGAGGCACGTGAAGCCCAAGTGCATGGGTTCATCTTCACTGACCGACTCGGTACCAGGAGGCATGGGAGGTGAGGGAAGCACGGGTGGGACTGCAAAGCTCGGAGGCAAACGTACAGGAGGCTTCTGCAAGCGCTCCTTAAAAGAGAGTCTTTCTCTGAGTCTGGAGTCAATGAGGATGGCAAACGTGATCAACCTTTCCAGCTCAGTGGGTATATCTTGGGCTGCTATCTCATCCTTGATGGAATCTGAGAGACCATGAGAAAAAGCAGCCACGGGGGCCTCATTGTTCCAAGCAACCTCTGCTGCCAGAGTACGGAATTCAATGGTGTAGTCGGCAGTTCTCATACTCTGTTTGATGGACATGAGGCACTTGGCAGCAGAAGCAGAGCATGCAGGATAGTCAAATACCCTTTTAAAGGAGGCCACAAAGTCAGGGTAAGGCAAGACAACAGGTTTTTGCATCTCCCGTAGAGGGTTTGCCCAGGCCAAGGCTCTCTCAGAAAGCAAATATATCACGAAACCTACTTTGCTTCTGTCCGTGTGAAACGCCTGGGGCAGCATCTCAAAGTAAATCTCAACCTGGTTGAGAAACCCTCAGGATTGGACTGGATCACCCCCAAATTGCTGGGGAAGCGGAGTGGAACCAGACATGCCTCTTATAGAGGTAATACTCGAGGCACGTTCCTGCACAGAGACTGGCGCAGCAGTAGGGACGTCCTGCAACTCAGGTTGTACCGGAGCAGCCACAGTGGGAGTTTCCAGGTGAGCCGTATGACTCAGGAGCATTTGTAATGCTATGGCAAACTGATCCATGTGGTGATCTTGCTCATCCAATCTGGAAAAAAAATTACCAACAAGTGGATTGACTGTATCTTCTGAATTCATGGCCTTTGTCTACTATGAGGAACCATGAATCAGACCGAGACAGAAGTAAAGTTAAATCACACTTGTTTAATAATAATAAGGTAAACAGAGTAAGCGTAGTCAAAACAAGCCAGAATTCAGTAACCGGATCGGGTAGTCAGCCAAGCAAATGTCAGAGAGCCAGAGATAAACGTAGCAGTACAGCAAGCAGGATCAAGAGCCAGAAGGAACGTCAGCCGAGCAAGTCTTCAACAGGAACGCTGGAGAAAGTCTCTGTGATGTTGACAAAGGCGAAGGCAGAGATCAAGTGAGCTGGACAACTTTAAGTAGGCAGAACTGATGAGCAGAATCAACAACAGCTAGGTAACTGTTGAGAGAGATGGGAGCTGGCAATTAGCCGACAGCTGAGCGGCCAGCTCAGAGAAGGAAGGGCTGAGCCCAGCCCTGACAGATATAAAAAAAACTGAAATTACTGCAGTTTTCTATTCATTATAACATAATTAAAGGTATTTTCTGAATGCAAGCAGTGTAAGTGCCTGAATCTGACTTCGTATCCTTGTAGTTCCTGTACAGCAAAGTTCAGACTAGGGGAGAGAGAAACTGCCCAGGGAGTCAATCAGTTTGCTGCAGTGCTGTTGGGTGGAGAGAACAAAGTGACAGAGAGGAGCTCATTAGTTAATGTCACAGGCTGGTGGTCAGGAGACCCGATAGTGAAAATGAACTGCAACAGCTGTGCAAATGAACTGAAATGCAGAAGGTAAAACAGCTTCCTTCTTTATATATCACCTGTGTATTTAGCTGTTTGCCCGGAGTTGAGCTTTGGGGTAAATAAACTTTAACATGTTATGGTGGTTATAAAGTAGATGTTTTTTTACTTTAATGCAAACTTTGCATCAAGGTAAAAAAACCATATGTGCACAGGATTCCCCCTAGCCCCCCCCCCCCCCCCATTTTTACTTACCTGAGCTTGATCTTGATCCAGTGCTATGCCAGAGAGCAGTCTCTCAGTCTCTCTCTCTCTCTCTCTCTCTCTCTCTCTCTCTCTCTAATAGCAGAAACCTTTGGCTCTAGCTGCTGTCAATCACAGCCTGTGAGGAAAGAGCAGGGCAGGGCCGAGCTGCACTCTGTGTGTCTATGAAGCGATGTCGGGGACCGCCAGAAGAGGAGTATTGGGGCTGCTTTGTGCAATACCATTGCAGGTAATTTTGACATGTTTGTTATTCAACCACTTGCCGACCAGCTGCCATCATTATACTGCGGCAGGTTGGCACGATCCCACGAGCCGTCGTAGCTGTACGTCGGCTCCTTTAAGCGGGATAGCAGGCGTGCGCATCCACTGCACTGTGGGGGTGCTGATGCTGGTGACCGGCGGTCGCGATGACTGCCGGCCATGAGCGACCATGGGCACGAGAGGCAGAACAGGGACATGTGTATGTAAACACACAAATTCCTGTTCTGAGAGGAGATGCAGATCGTGAGTTCCTAATAGCTAGGAACCACCATGGAACCATGTTGCAGTCAGTCCCCTCCCCCTAAAGTTAGAAGACACAGTGAGGGAATATAGTTAACACCTTGATCACCCCCTAGTGTTAACCCCTTCCCTGACAGTGACATTTAATTGGTGCATTGGTGCATTTTTATAGCACTGATCGCTGTATAATTGTCAGTCGTCCCAAAAATGTATCAAAAGTGTCCGATGTGTCCGCCATAATGTCGCAGTCACGATAAAAATAGCAGATCGCTGCCATTACTAGTAAAAAAAAATAATAATAATAAAAATGTCATAAATCTATCCCCTATTTTGTAGAGGCTATAACTTTTTGCGCAAACCAATCAATATACGCTTGATGCAATTTTTATTACCAAAAATTTGTTGAAGAATACATATCGGCCTAAACTGAGAAAAACTAGCATTTTTTTTTTTTTTATATTGGGGATATTTATTATAGCAAAAAGTACAAAATATTTTTTTTTTCAAAATTGTCGCTCTTTTTTTGTTTATAGCGCAAAACATAAAAACCACAGAGATGATCAAATACCACCAAAAGAAAGCTCTATTTGTGGCAAAAAAATGACGTCAATTTTGTTTGGGTACAGCATCGCACGACCCTGCAATTGTCAGTTAAAGTGATACAGTGCCATATCGCAAAAAAGTGCTCTGGTCATTGAGCAGCCAAATCTTCCGGGGCTGAAGTGGTTAAAAACAAATATGTTTACAATGACTTTATGTGACAATTAGAGATGAGCTCTGGCATCCTCCAAACTCATCTCTCACTCAAAATGCTAAACTCCCAATTTTTCGGACTCCAGTGAACTGTAGTCTGGGTCATTCCTCACCCCACAGCTCGTTTAAGCTACCGGTTGGGAATAGCCTGGCCTTCAGCTCATTGGACTACAAAAAATCGTGAGTTCAGGCCTGGTTCACACCTATGCTTTTTTAGTGCATTTAGCATTTGCATAAACGCACTACAGTCCATTTAACATGGTTTCCTATGGGACACGTTCACTCTATGCGTTTTCCAGCCACTGTGTTTTAGAAAAGGGAAGGGGACTTTCTTAACCGCTTGCCGACTGCTGCACGACTTTGTACGTCGGCAGAATGGCACGGCTACGCAAATGGGCATACCCATGCGTCCCTCCTTCATCGCAGGCTAGCGGACACGTGTACGCCACCCGGACTCGATGTCCCGTGATCGTGACACGGAGAGGTAGAACGAGGAGATGTAAACAAGGTATTTCCCTGTTCTGCCTAATGACATGACAGAGATCTACTGCTCTCAGTGATCGGGAGCAGTGATCTCGGGAGCAGTGATCTCGGGAGCAGTGATCGGGAGCAGTGATCGAGAGCAGTGATTCTAGTGAGCCCATCCCCCCTACAGTTAGAACACACTAAGGGAAGACACTTAACCCCTTAATCGCCCCCTAGTGTTTAACCCCTTCTCTGTGACATTTATACAGCAATCAGTGGCTATTTTTAGTTCTGATCGCTGTATAAATGTCAATGGTCCCAAAATAGTGTCAGAAGTGTCCAATCTGTCTGCCGCAATGTCGCAGTCACAATTAAAAATGCAGATCACCGCCATTACTAGTAAAAATAAAATAAATAATAAAAATGCCATAAATATATCCCCTATTTTGTAGACACTATAACTTTTGCACAAACCAATCCATATACGCTTATTGCAATTTTTTTTTTTACCAAAAATATGTAGAAGAATATATATCGGCCTAAACTGAGGAAGAAATTTGTTTTTTATATATTTTTTGGAGGGTATTTATTAGAGCAAAAAGTAAAAAAAATTTTTTTTTCAAAATTTCATTTTTTTGTTTTGTTTATAGCACAAAAAATAAAAAACGCAGAGGTGATCAAATACCACCAAAAGAAAGCTCTATTTGTGGGGAAAAAAAGGCGTCAATTTTGTTTTGGTACAACATCGCACGACTGCGCAATTGTCAGTTAAAGCGACGCAGTGTCGTATCGCAAAAAATGCTCTGGTCATTAAACGGGTAAATTCTTCCAGTACTGAAGTGGTTAAACGCAACATGGTGCATTTTTGGTTCAATAGACATGCTGAATTTTTCAATCTGCCTAACAACAAAAGCAATCAAAACATAAAAACACAAAACGCATAGAAAAAAGCATGAAAAACGCTTGTACAAAACCGCAAAACGCACTGCAAAAAGCACTGCAGAAACTGATCAATGAACAATGATCCGTTGCTTTTGACGCAGTGGTTGGGCGGGCCGTGCCTATTGCGCATGGGCGCCACGCATCACACCGGCGAGTGACACCCTCTGGCTGGCTCGGGGGGAGCCTCCACATGCCATTACTGCTCTGGCAGGAGTGCTCCCCCCTTTGGATCATGCCAGCATGACGCTGGGGGTGGACCCTGAGGCGGGCAGGTTGCCTACAAATATAACCATTGAGATCAGTTCAGTCCAGCTGATCATTGGCTGCTGCTTGTGGGGCTGCTGCACATCCATCCTACACTAGATCCTACCTCTGCACTATATTACTCAGGTACTTGTGGGATTTCACTTTTATCCCAATGAAATTTTTGTGTTTTTTTTTTTACTTCCCTTGGTGTATATCACCAATTTTCTTAGTATTGGGGTTTATTGCTTGGCAAGTTCTCTTTAAACATTTTTGCACTAATCTGTAATTTGTTTTTCTACTTCATCCTGGGGTCGGGTGTTTTCACTATATGGGAAGCTGTGGGCATCCTGGGGGTCCTTACCACCATAGCTCCTTGGACAGACACCCAAGATGTTTTCTACCTATTCAGCACCACGTGTTGATTCCCCGACTTCTTTTGCTCTTCTCCTTTTTTCCCGTCATTGGGGTTAATATTAGACCATGCAGGTATTATATATATATATATATATATATATATATATATATATATATATATATATATATACTCTCTTCACAGATATGTTGTATGCACCAGCTCCTGATGAGGTGCCAATGTCAATGAAACGCGTCAAGATATTTACAGGATGCATACATACATGTATTTACAATATGATTTACTATACAGTTGTGCTCATAGGTTTACATACCCTGGCAGAATTTATGATTTCTTTGCCATTTTTCAGGGAATAGGAATGATAACACAAAAACATTTCTTTCACTCATGGTTAGTGTTTGGCTGAAGCCCAGGCCCGGACTGGGACAAAAAATAGGCCCGAGCAATTAAGACTGAGCAGCCAATTTTCCAGCAACTGCCCGTTCGCGAGGGCGGTTGGTGACGGGATTTTCACAGAGTCCGTCCTCCGCACTGTAATGTAATGGGGCACTGTGATATAAAGGGGACTGCACTGTAAAAGAAACTGTAATGATTACAGTCCCCCTTTACAGTGCAGTTCCCTTTTCATCACAGTGCCCCTACCAATCACAGCCCCCCTTCACAATGCCCCTTGCAGTTATGCCCCCTCCTTTGTCTCTGTAATCACAGTGGTCCCTTTTACTCTCTGCCTCCCCTGCACAGTCCTACCTTTGGCAGGGTACCTGCAGGATTCAGCCTGTGTGTCCTCTACTGGCTCTCCCACCCCTCCAACGATGTCATCCTATCAGCAGAGTAGTCTTTATCCTTTTTTATTTTTCACTTGTATTTTTCTCTTAATTTCCTCTCCTTTGTCTCTCTTTTTCTGTTTCTTTTTTCCTTTTTTCTCTCTTTCTCTTCTTTTCTTTCTCTTTATATATCCCCCCTTTTTTCTATACGTTCTTCTTCCCTCCTTCCCCTCTTCTTCTACCTTTCTTATCTCTTTTTTGCCGCCATTCATCTTTATCTATTTACACTTTCCTGTGTTCTCCATTAGGCTGGATTCACACCTATGCATTTTAATGCTTTTTGCATTTTGCAGATTTGCACTACAGAACATGTTCCATAGGAAACCATGTTAAATGGACTGCAGTGCAAATCTGCAAAATGCAAAAAGAACTAAAACTGCATAGGTGTGAATCCAGCCTAACTCCTTGGTCTGCCTTTAATGGTTTACCTGTTTTCCTTCTGTGTCTCCTTTCCTTGTATGCACTCTCGATCTGATGGCTTCACTTCTCTCTGTGCACTTAAACTTCTCACGTTTACTGTCTCCTTTACTCCCTTTAGTTTTTTGAATGGATGTAATCTGCGTAGGTGGGTGAGGTCTCCTGACGTCATACGTTCCCATGACATCAGCGGCCCCAGCCCTGGCAGCGTCCCCCATTGCTTAGCTATCACCAGTTGTACCGCGCGTGCGCGAGCAACGATAGCTGTTTTAATTGGATCCAACCTGCTGCCTAGCAACCAAGGATCCCTGCACACACGCTGTTTAGTGTACAGATCTCCGGCTCCTCCCGCCCCTGCTCTGCTGATAGATGACATCATCGGCAGGGCAGGAGAGCCTGGAGAGGAGACACAGGCATGGCCGCATAGCGGGAGGTGAGCGCGCGACCACGGCCTGTGTAAACCCTCTCCAGGCCGCGGTCGCCACTTACTTCCCGCTGTGCGGCCTGGTCATCAACAGGCATCAAACCGTGGCCCCGAGGTTGGGCAAATGCCCTTTGTGCCCTATGGCCAGTCCGGGCCTGCTGAAGCCAACTATTATCAATCAACTGTGTTTACTCTTTTTGAATCATAATGAGAACAGAAACTAGCCGTTTACATACTCTGGTGATTTTTGCCTGATAACATGTGTCACAAGTTGACACAAAGGGGTTTGAATGGCTATTAAAGGTAACCATCCTCACCTGTGATCTGTTTGCTTGTAATTGGTATGTGTGTATAAAAGGTCACTGAGTTTCTGGACTCCTGACAGAAATTTGCATCTTTCATCCAGTGCTGCACTGACGTTTCTAGATTCTGAGTCATGGAGAAAGCAAAAGAATTGTCAAAGGATCTGCATGAAAAGGTAGTTGAACTGTATAAAACAGGAAAAGGCTATAATAAGATATCCACGGAATTGAGAATGCTAATCAGCAGTTTGTGGAAAATGAGGGGATTCTGTTAAAACCAAACCACAGTCAGGTAGACCAACTAAAATTTCAGCCACAACTGCCAGGAAAATAGTTTGGGATGTAAAGAAGAACCCACAAATAACTTCAGGTGAAATACAGGACTCTCTGAAAACATGTGGTGGGGCCTGTTTCAAGATGCACAATAAGGAGGCACTTGAAGAAAGATGGGCTGCATGGTTGAGTTGCCAGAAGAAAGACATCACCACGCAAATGCCACAAAGTATCTTAAAAAACGCCAAACAGCACAGAGACAAGCCTCAAACCTTCTGGCACAAAGTCATTTGGAGTGATGAGATCGAAATTGAGCTTTTTGGCCACCAATATAAACGCTACATTTGGAGAGTCAACAAGGCCTATGATGAAAGGTACACCAATCCTACTGTGAAACATGAAGGTGGATCGCTGATGTTTTGGGAATGTGTGAGCTACAAAAGGCGCAGGAAATTTGGTTAAAATTGATGGCAAGATGAATGCAGTATGTTATCAAAAAATACTGGAGGAACATTTGCATTCATTAGCCAAGAAGCTGCGCATGGGATGTACTTGGACATTCCAACATGACAATGATCCAAAACACAAGGCCGAGTCAACCTGTCATTGGCTACAGCAGAATAAAATGAAGGTTCTGAAACGGCCATTTCCTGACCTCAATATCATTGAGCCACTCTGGGGAGATTTCAAACATACAGTTCATGCAAGACAGCCCAAGAATTTACAGGAACTGGAGGCTTTTTGTCAAGAAGAATGGGCAGCTTTACCATCTGAGAAGATAAAGAGCCTCATCCACAAATACCACAAAAGACTTCAAGCTGTCATTGATGTTAAAGGGGGCAATACACGGTATTAAGAACTGGGGCATATAAACTTTTGATCAGTGTCATTTGGGTGGTTTCTGCTCTTGTTATGATTTAAAAAGAGTAAACACAGTTGATTGATAATAAATGGCTTCAGCCAAACACTAACCATGAGTAAAAGAAAAGTTTTTGTGTTATCATTCATATTCCCTGAAAAATGGCCAATAAATCATAAATTCTGCCAGGATGTGTAAACTTATCAGCACAACTGTATGTACTAATTGTGCCTGTTAAATGGTTTTCTATATGGACCAATTTTCGTTTATGACATCCCATACTGATAATGTCTTGTTTTTATCGTATAGATGTTTTACATTGGTCTATGGCCAATATACCAGCTTATCTTCCACATGGTAGCAGTATTGTATATGCCAAGAGATGTACACTTGTTTACAAGTTGTGTATATTTGTCAAAACTGCATATCTGGCATTGTTCATGTACTTCACTTAAAGTCCCAACCCCCCTTTTTTCTCCATAATTAATAGGAAAGCCATATGTCTGTTACTGTTAGCAGTACTATTCAGCTGCTTCTGTTTTGCCGCCTATTATCTGACCTACCCTATCTAAAGATTGCACAGATTTGTGTCCAGGGTTATTAAGAATCACTCTATTTGGTATTGGCACTATCTTTATTGTACTAGGAGTTCATATTTCCCAGAAAATGTTTTTAAAGATATTTCCTTTTTATCAGGTCAAGGAGTGTGGTTTAACCTGAAAACAAGCAAATAGCCCCTGAAAGCTTCTCTTAAAAGAGAAAAACCTATATTATACCAAAAAATATGTCAACCAACTTAACTTTAACATTATATTGACACCAACTTTTCTAGTGGTAGATGACGAAAGCTACAAGCTAGCTTTCTGCTCTCAAGTTGTCAATGTTTTTGAAAAACATGTTTTAAGGCTTGGTTCACACTAGTGTGAATTGGATGCAGGTATCACCGCATCCAATTCGCATGACAGGAGAGTGTGCCCAGCTTTCTATGGAGCTGGTTCACACATCTCCATGGCGGCTGTGCAGTAAATTTCACAGGGCTCATGTGCGTCTTTTGCTCTGTTTCAGGTCTGAATTCAGGCAAAAATTTTGGCCTGATTTGTCCCTGAAACTGAGAACAGGGATGCACAGGACCCCTGCTGTGAGCCACATGGGTATTAGGTGTGAACCCAGCTTAAAAGAGAAATGTGGGAAGTTTTTTATTTTTTAATCATACTTACCTAGGTGGATGCAGCTTTGGTCCGATGCTGCATCTTTCCCCATGAGCTCTAAGGCTAAGAACCAGTGGTGTTTGATCACTCGCTTCTCAGGAGCACCATGAGCAGAGAGTTGGTGACTCAGTCAATTACTTAACATTTTTCGAGGGAGCCAGGCTAAATACTGTCAGCCTAATGACATCTGCAGCCAATAAGCTTCAGGCACTGTTTGGATTTTCTGACAGCCATTGCTAGAGGGCATCAGAATACAATAGCCTGGCAGAGGGGATTCATTCTTCCACACCATTTGTGTGGATGGAGGAATCTATTAAATTTCCTTCATTCCGATTGCAGGCTGAACGAAAGAGATCTATAGGTGTATAGCCAGCTTAAAGTGTTTGTAAACCTTATTCATGAAACCTGACCTAAGCACATATATCTGCAGTGTTTTCTTATCTCTCTCCAAAGCCCTAAGTCCCGTGTCTTTCTGCTGCTTCATTCTTCTTTTATCAACATGATAACTTCTGACAAGTTCTCTGATAACCGAGATAAAACCAGCCTGTAATTTGTGCCAGGGTGGATGCTATAAATAGATTAGCAGAAAGCTGGTCTATTCACAGCACGGCTCTGCATGTTTCTTCCTTCCTTTGTCTATGTAGGAAGACGTACAGTAGACAAAGGTGCCTTTGGTGCCTTTCCTCCAATCAGCTACACACAGTGTATGCCAAGAATCCACACCCAGTGCTGAACAGGAAGAAAAAATCTCTAACACGATGTTTACTTTCTAAAGATTATAGCAGGCTGAAGACAGCAGATATACATGTAAAACTTATGCTGCGTACACAGGAGTGGACTTTCCGGCAGAAAAGGTCCGACGGAACGAATCCATCGGACATTCCGATTGTGTGTGGGCTTCATCGGACCTTTTCTGTCGAAAAATCTGACGAACCTTAGAAATAGAACACGTTTCAAATCTTTCCGACGGACTTGATTCCTATCGAAAAAAACGTTCATCTGTATGCTAGTCTGACGGACCAAAAATGACTCAAGGGCAGCTATTGGCTACTAGCTACTGAACTTCCTTTTCTAGTCCGTTCGTATGTCATCATGTTCAAAACGATCGTACTTTGGTGGGATCGCGTGTAGGCAAGTCCGTTTCGTCGGAACTCCGTCGGAGCTCTGTTGAAAAGTCCAATCGGAGTTCAGTCCGACGAGAAGTCCGCTCGTGTGTGCGCGACATCACTGTATGTAGGGGGATTTGTTTCATCCCTGTGTATCATCTGATGCTGTTCACTTCACTGGGTAAACGTGAGGGTTTACATCCACTTTAACTCTTTCTGTAACTTTAACACTGACCCCAGTTCGGTAAACTTAATTCCTTTTTTATATAGTTACCTCTCCTACACTGGGATCCTCTACACTAAATACTAACCTTCTTGTGTCAAAGAACATTGGTGCTGGCATCTCCTACTTCAGTGTGGATGAACGATATTAAAATACAACTCTGAAAGCACTCCTTGCAAAATAATTTCAGAACAAATAGAAAATTGAAAGTCTGCTCCTGTTCTTCTTGAAGCTGGACATGTCGACCAGAAATTTCCATATTAGATGTCATTGAGAGTTTAAAAAAATTTACTAGTAAATTTTTCTAATAAAATAAAATGAATGAAACAAAGCACCCGTTACTCCCAGCAATTATATATTTTTTTCTTATACCTTGATGGTAAAGAACATGTTCCTGGACATGGAGTCTAACATGTTTCAAAAAAATGTAAAAGTCAAGCAAGGTCAAGCTATTGGATTAAAGCCAATTGTAAGACAGCTGTTTGATACCACCAAGCACAACTGACTGACAACATTTTCATTTTTAAATAGTTGATCCTTGCAAAACATACTGTATTTACATATGTGCCAATCTTTATGGGAATAAAAATAAAGAAAACATTCTAAGTCCTTGTGTCCATCAGAGTAATCATGGGTATTTCTTGGAGGGGGTCCATTTCATTGTGTTGCTTTATTTATGTTTTAGAGAATTTATAGTTTTTAATACGCATTTATATCCTTTACAATTTGTTAGGAAAAGCATCAAAATAAATGGATTATGGGTCGCTATGGTTTCCCTACAGGTATCCACCTGATATTGCTGCTGATTTGTTAAAATGATATGTAAGTTTGGACTAAATGGCATTTTTTTTCTAATTATATGTGTATCATAAACAATGGGCATTTAAAAAATAAAATAAAATGCTGGTTGTGTGAAACTTCTAGAAGAGATTTCTAAGATAATAGTGAATCATGCTTACAAAATGTGTTGAACTTGTAGTCTCCATCGAAAGACCTTTTGACATGGTGGCAATGCATGAACAATTGGGGGATAAGGACAGAGAACTGTAATTCTATAACAAAAAGTGCCTGAACAAGTTCATTGCAGGATCAATGGGTTTTATTTTAATGAAAGCTACAGATTAAAAATTTAGAAAATTACTTTTTAAATTACATTCACAAGCTTTTAATAGATTTTAGTTATTCAGTATACAAGAGTCTGCTGTATATATGTTTGTACATGTTTGCTATTGCTGATGCCTTCATACAACCATGCCTGTCATGTTAAATGAGTGTCATGTGTCATTATCTTTATTTATTGCAATACTGGTAAACTATGCGATGTGGCAGGGCCACTCTTAACATTTAATAAGATGGTTTGATTTTTCTACATTAATCTCTCTTGTATAGCAAGGAATTTTTTTTACAGATAATTATCTAACTGAAATAGATGAAGTCAATTAATTTTGATATTTTCAAACTTTAAAAAAACTAAATGTGTTAAATAGTTCACCAAATTTCACTTATATAGGAAAGTAGCCATTTAGTTCAGAAGTGCCGACTGTTTATGTCATATCTCTCATTTGCTGCCAACCTCTCCTGACTGCCTGAGGCAATCTATGGAATTGATAGGGAGGAAAGCCATTTAACAGGAATTCTATTAAATATGCATATCTTCAAGCTGTGATAAAAAAGTTAAATAACTCATTATGGAATTCTGAGCAGAAAATCTATTTTTTATATATTTTTTTTCATATTGCTTCCTTTTTAAACTTAAATGTTAGTAACCAAAAGCAATCAATTTAATTTATAAACAGTCAAGGGTCCTAGCAGCACTATGGTTGTTGGTTCACTGCCCAACCATAGCACTACCTGCATAGAGTTTGCATGTTCTACCTGTGCTTGCCCACTTCAAAGACATGATTGTTGACATAAACCTTGTAGGTTAATTTGCTCTTCTCTAACATTGGCCCTAGTATGTGTATGTATGAATGTGGGTTAGGTACCTTAGATTGTAAGCTCCTTGAGGGCAGGGGCTGATGTTAATGTACAATACATATATATGTACATTGTTAAAGCAATATAAATACCTGAAATAGATAGTGATCATCCACCTAAGTGGTTCTGTAACATGCAAAAAAACTCTGTTAAGGTTAACACATTTGTATAAACAGTCAAGGGGCCTACCAGCACTATGGTTGTTGGTTCACCGCCCAACCATAGCACTACCTGCATAGAGTATTTTTTACTTTTTGCTATAATAAATATACCAAAAAAAAAAAAAAACAATGTCTTCATCAGTTTAGGCCAAATATGTATTCTTCAACATATTTTTGGTAAAAAAAATTGCAATAAGCCAATATTGATTGGTTTGTGCAAAAGTTATAGCGTTTACAAAACAGGGAATAGATTTATGGCATGTTTATAATTTTTTTTTTTTTTTTTTTTACTAGTAGTCTGACACTTTGACACTTTTTTGGACCATTGACATTTATACAGCGATCATTGCTATAAAAATGCACTGATTACTGTATAAATGTCACTGGCAAGGAAGGGGTTAACACTAGGGGTGATTAAGGGGTTAAATGTGTTCCGTGGGAGCAGTTAGAAACATTGTTCCTAATCACTAGGAACAGACGATCACTCTCTACTCCCCTGACAGAATGGGGATCTGTTTGTTTACATCGGGGTCAGCAACTTTTTTCCACTTATGGGCCGGATTCAATGTATGTGAATGCATGGAGGGCCGCATTCACCTGCTAATAAATGAAGTTGGGAGGGTACGGGGGGGATACAGAGGTGGCTTTGGACGGGAGGTTACAGAGGTGGCTGTGGACGGGGGGTACAAAGGTGGCTGTGGACAGGGGGGATACAAAGGTGGCTGTGGACAGGGGGAGTACAGAGGTGGCTGTGGACAGGGGTGTACAGTGTACACAGAGGTGGCTGTGGACAGGGGGATACAGATGTGGCTGTGGGCAGGGGGGATACAGAGGTGGTTGTGGACAGAGGTTAGACAGAGGTGGCTGTGGATGGGGGGTACAGAGGTGGCTGTGGACAGGGGGGTAAAGAGGTGGCTGTGGACAGGAGGGGTACAGAGGTGGCTGTGGACAGGGGGCAGGGGGTTCAGAGGTGGCTGTGAACAGGGAGGGATATGGAGGTGGCTGCGGACTGGGGGGATACAGAGGTGACTGTTGATGGGGGGGATACAGAGGTGGCTGTGGACAGGGGGGGCAGGAGGTACAGAGGTGGCTGTGGACAGGGAGGCGATACAGAGGTGGCTGTGGACAGGGGGTGTACAGCTGTGGCTGTTGACTGGGGAGTACAGTGGTGGCTGTGGACGGGGGGATACAGAGGTGGCTGTGGACAGGGGGCAGGGGGTACAAAGGTGGCTGTGGACAGGGAGGGATACAGAGGTGGCTGTGGACTGGGGGGATACATAGGTGGCTGTGGACTAGGGGGATACAGAGGTGGCTGTGGACATGGGGGGTAATGAGGTGGCTGTGGACCGGGTAGGGATACAGTGGTGACTGGGGGGATACAGAGGTGGCTGTGGACAGGGGGATACAGAGGTGGCTGTGGACGGGGGGTACAGTGTTGGCTGTGGACTGGGGGGGATACAGTGGTGGCTGTGGACAGGGGGTAGAGTGGTGGCTGTGGACTGGGGGGTACAGTGGTGGCTGTGGACTGGGGGGATACAGAGGTGGCTGTGGACAGGGGGATACAGAGGTGGCTGTGGACTGGGGGGATACAGAGGTGGCTGTGGACAAGGGGGATACAGAGGTGGCTGTGGATAGGGGGCACAGAGGTGGCTGTGGACAGGGGGGATACATTGATGGCTGTGGGCTGGGGGATACAGTGGTGGCTGTGGACTGCGGCATACAAACAATATTAAAGATGGCCCTGAATATTCCTATTATTCACTGTGTTTAATGCTGTTATCTGCAAAGTTGTCTGTTATATGATAAAACTGCAGCTATATACCTCATTAAGAGTGCCACTCGGCGCTCAGATCACTCACCGCCTCTCTTCTCCTCGTCTGACAATTCAGTGGGTGGGGCCGAGAATGACATCAGTCAGGAAGGGAGGAGGGGGGAGGAGAGAGGTGGCGAGTCATCTGAGCGCCGAGTGGCACTCTTAATGAGGTATATAGCTGCAGTTTTAACATATAACAGACACTTTTGCAGATAACAGTATTAAACATCCAATCACTTGTCTGGCTGGGTGGCTGGGTGCCTGTGAATCAGTCACGGGCAGTGACGGGCCGAAGATTTAGCGGCATCGGGCTGGGTGTGGCCCGTGGGCTGCGGGTTGCTGACCCATGGTTTACATTGACAGATCCCTGTTCTGCTCCTCTGTGAAGCGATCGCGGGTGGTCGGTGGACATTGCAGCCGCCGGCCACGCGCATCAGCTCCCCCACTGTGCACGTGCCTGCTATAGCTGTTTAAAGGGCTGACATACAGCTATGGCGATTCGTGGGAACGAGCCGACTTGCCGAAGTATAATGGCGGCGGCTGGTCGGCAATTGGTTAATGACTGATGTACCTAAAAGTGTATGTGTCTTGTAAATTTATAAAATTAATGTACCTTATTTGGCATATCAGTTTATATCATCACCGACATCTTGGTGTTCAATAATCGGGATGCACAGATCTAAGTATAGGACTGAGTTGATATTCTCAGAGTGTGCAAAGTAAATATGGATTGGTAAGGGTTAACAAATTGACCCCCTTTTTAAAATCTTTTGTACACATTCCCTCCCAAAAAAATATAGCTTTCACAGCTATACTTTTATACTTTCTTCCCAGCACTGTCCCTCACTGTCCCCTGCAAACTCAATTTTCTGTTATCAGGCACCATTCCTCTTCCAGTGTCATTCAACCCTCCTCCTGTGAGCCAATGGTATAATGAACTGACCTTGAGGGTGCATCATCACAGTACCCTGCACTCGCAGTACAAGGTTGCCAACAATGATGTTGTTGCATTAAGACCTCTTACCAATTTAACATTTTAAGTATATATTTCTTTCAGTTATAGACATGCGCATATACAGTAGGGATGGGCAAACGGTTCGGCCCGAGCATAAGTTCAGGCCGAACTTTCGTTGTTCAGGCGTTCGCCAAACAGCCGAACAAATGGGTCGTTCGACTGTTTGTTCGGCCCCCCCTGAACCGACCACAATGCATTGCGGCGCTGAACAGTGCATTGCAAGCCCTGATTGGCTGAAGCAGTAAAATCTTCAGCCAAGCAGGGCACAGAGCACTTTCAGAGTCATGATTGGACACTGTGATCATGACTTTATCCAATCATGGCTCATTACCGCCCCACAGTATAAAAGTATTCTTCCAATGGCAGCCATTTTCAGTGTGATTTTGGCGTGGAGAGAGATAGAACAGGGCTCTGTTCAGTGCTATTAGTTAGTTAGTGTGCTATACTGTGCTATTTTGCTTCAAATGTCAGTGTAGAATATTAGTTTAGTGTCCGTCTAGGGTTAGTGTGAGTGTAGTGAGGAGGGCCATCATTCAGCTTTGCATAGTGTGCAGCTAGAGTAGGGACAGCTCAGATAGTTTCACTGTAGTGTAGTGAGACCGTGTCATTCATACATACATTAGTGTAGCATAGGGACAGCTCATATAGTTTCAGTGTAGTGTAGCAAGACCGTGTCAGTAATCTTGACGTTAGTGTATAGCTAGGGTAGGGACAGTTCAGATAGCATCAGTGTAGTGACGGTTGAACACCATCTATTTGATTGCATTACTGCCAGTTTAACGCCATATAGTCTTGCGTGCGTTACTACTAATTTAACACCATATAGTTATGTGTGCGTTACTGACAGTTTAACGCCATATAGTTCTGTGTGCGTTACTGCCAGTTTAACGCAATATAGTTTTATGTGTTACTGTTAGTTTAACAACATTTACTTCTGTGTGCGTTACTGCCAGTTTAACACCATATAGTTCTGTGTGCGTTACAGCCAGTTTATTGCCATATCGTTCTGTGTGCATTACTGCCAGTTTAACGCCATATACTTTTGTGCTTTATTGTCAGTTTAACGCCATATAGTTCTGTATGCGTTACTGCCAGTTTAACGCCATATAGTTTTGTGTGCATTACTGCCAGTTTGACGCCAAATAATTCTGTGCGTCACTGTACTTTTGGCGCATTATATTGCAGTATATTATAGTGTATCCGTGGAGTGTGTCTGTGTAGTGTGAGTACTCAAATTAAAGTGAACCAAACACCTCTTTACATTTATTAAAGTGCATCTATGTACAGATTTCAACTTCTTCTTTACATTTGCTTATAAGCACTGCTCCCTTCCTCCCAATAATGTCTGGGAGGACAACAAGGAGAGGCAGATGTTCCCTTGGCACTGTTAAGGGGTCAACAACAAATGTGTCCACAGGCAAATGTGGACATAGTGGTCAGTCCTCAGGCAGGGCATCATTTCCACTGTTTAGTGAGTTTGCCCGTGCTATCCATCCACAGCATGCAGAGGAGGTGGTGGACTGGCTTACTAAACCTTCCTCATCCTCCTTATCCTCTGTCACGCAAGTAGAGACAAGTGTGCAGTCCCCTGCAGTTGCCAGAGTGGATAAACCTGCCTCCTTGTTCACATCTGTTCCTGCCATAGCCCCAACATCAACCATTGAGGAGTCAGCTGAGTTATTTGACCACAGCATCAGCCACTTGCTCCTTGATGATGCCCAGCCATTACTGGATTCAGATGTTGGTTCTGAGGTTGATGATGACAGGAACATGAGCCTAGAGAGAGGGAGGAACACTGGTAGACAAATTGGCATTCATGTTCCCCAAGCCGCAGCGTATTGCCAAGTTGTCTCCAGTGGCAATGATGAAGATTGAGGAGATGGAGATGGTGATGAGGATGATGAAGTCACTGATGTGACTTGGGTGCCAGGTAGAGCAGGGGAAGAAACTGAAGGTGAGGCGGCACAACCCCATGGAGGCCGACATCAAGAAAGAGTAGAGAGCAGCCACCCTATTCCATCACATTCTGCAGCTGTTATCTCCCGGCCCACTCCCCAAAGCTCAGCTGTCTGGGCCTTTTTCAGCACATCTGCACATCTGTTGCTATCTGCAAACTGTGTCTCGGGCACATCAAACGTGGCAAAAACACCAACCATTTGGGTACCACATGCTTAACAAGGCATTTAACGTCCAACCACTCAGCCCCTTGGCAAGAGCACCTAAAAGCCACACAAAAGGGGCACAAATCTCTCCCTCCTCCTCCTCCTTACCCAATTCAGTCTGCCCCTGCGATACCGAGTCATTACCTTTCAGCAGCCTCCACTGACAGGGATGATGGTATAGCACAGGATGTCCCAGGTCCTAGCAGCACATCTGGCAGCAGCACACCACCAGCTGTAGACTGTAGCCTGCAAATTTCTCTGCCCCATCTGCTGCAGCGGAAAAAAAAATATAGTCCCTGCCACCCACATTCCCAGCGTCTGAATGCAAGCTTGTCAAAGCTGTTGTCTCTCTAACTTCTGCCTTTCAGCCTAGTGGATTCTGCCCCTTCCATGAATTCGCACAATGTGCTGTACCACAGTGGCAGGTTTCCAGTCGCTACTACTTTTCAAGTAAGGCCATTCCATCTCTCTACCATCACGTGGAATGGAATGTTCTGGCATCGTTGGGCAAGGCAGTCATCCATAAAATCCACCTTACTGCTGACATGTGGTCCAGAAAGCATGGGCAGGGATGATATATTTTGTTCACAGCACACTGGGTAATGCTGCTTGCAACTTGAAAGGATGCAGGACAGGGCTCGCTGCTGCAGCTTGTTGTGCCCCCATGTCTCCATACAGCTGGTGGTGATGATGCCTGACCTGTGAGCTCTACCATCTCATCCTCCTCCGCCACCTCTATGCCCTCCTCTGCAGAATCATCCTATAAACATCAGGTAACCCCTTAGCGTTCAAAGGGCTATTCCCAGAGTCAGGCTAAAAGGTGCCATGAAGTGCTTTAGCTGGTGTGTTTAGGGAACAGGAACCACACCGGAGCAGAGATTCTTGCAGCTCTGCAGGGACAGGCCCAGATGTGGTTCACACCACACGAGCTGGAGCCAGGAATGATGGTGTCCGATAATGGCTCAAACCTCCTGTCAGTCCTTAGACAGGGAAAGTTGACACATGTGTCACGCCTGGTACATGTCCTCAATTTGTTGGTGCAGCATTTCCTAAGTACATACGTCCCCAGGGTTGCAAGATGTACTAAAGCAGGCCAGAAGAGTCTGTAGCCATTTCAGGTGGTCATACACAGCCAGTGCTCGGTTGGCTGAAATTCAGCGGGAATTCCACCTGCCCATAAATTGCCTGATTTGTGACATGCCCACCAGGTGGAACTCAATTTTGGGAATGCTGCAGTGGCTGTACATGCAGCAGAGGGCTGTCAACCAATACCTGTGCCAGTATGGCATGACGACAGGCTCAGGCCGCCTCTGCTTTTTTTCCCCACGCCAATGGCTGATCATTAAAGATGCATGCACTGTATTGTTACCATTTGAGGAAGCCACAAGGATGGTGAGCAGTGATAGTGCATACATCAGTGACACAATCCCTGTTGTATTCCTGCTGGAGCAGACTCTGCGTGGCATTATGGACAGGGCACTGGAATCAGAGCAGCAGGAGGAAGAGGAGGACTTCCTTTCCTCTCAAGGTCCACTTTATCCAGACACCATCATTCCTATGTCACAGAACACACAGGAGGAGAAAGGGGAGGAGGATGAGGAGGAGGATTCTGGCATTTTCATAGGCTTCGAAGAAGGGGAAGACATGCGTCAATCTGTAACGATGGCTTTCCAACCCCAGGACCCTTGGGAGTAGTACGTGGCTGGGAGGAGGAAGTTCCAGATGCTGACATTTTTTACAGCAAGGCCAATTCTTGCTTTCATCAAAAGTACCTCTATAGGGTTACGGTGGGAAGGTGAGCCCGACACCCAAAGAGTAATTTTTCTGCACCTGTTTGACAGATGCATATCATTGCAATTTTTTACAGCAAGGCCAATTCTTGCTTTCATCAATAGTACCTCTATAGGGTTACAGTGAGAAGGCACCCCCGACACCCAAAGAGTAATTTTTCTGCACCTGTTTGACAGGGGCATATCATTGCAATTTTTTAAAGCAAGGCCAATTCTCGCTTTCATCAAGATTACCTCTATAGGGTTACAGTGGTAAGGCGTCACCGACACCCAAAGACCAATTTTTACGCACCTGTTACTTCTATCCAAAGTCAAAGTGACACCAGAATGTATCCAAAAAATCTCTAATCTTGTTCCAAGTGCACTACATTGTGGCCTCATCATACACACTGACTCCCCAGCTGTTGCTGAGCAAAATAAAGGCAGCTTGCAGGGAAAATGTCATATTGTTTTTGGCTTTATAATTGCAATTATTGCTGCAGCAGATTCTAGATGTGGTACAGATCTGCCACTTTACAGGTAGAATTAAGGGGACCCCCCCCCCCCCCCCCAGGCACTGTAGGAATTTTTGATTTTTATGCTTTCACTTTAAAAAGCAAAAAATCACTGCTCATTTTAAAATTATGTTTTTCACACACTTTTTTTTATTGATACGTGTCCCCTGGGGCAAGACCCAGACCCCTATAACCATTGTATGCCCAATTACTTGCATATAAGCCTTCAAAATGGGCACTTTACATTTTTGACGTTCGGGTCCCATTGACTTTAATGGAGTTTGTTATTCGCATCCAAACTTTCACAGTGTTCGAAAGTTTTGGTGTGAACCGAACAGGGGTCCATTCTGCCACTCCCTAATATACAGTATATGTGTATATATATATATATATATATTTTTTTTTCTCTGACTGTAATATCAGTTTTTATATATATATATATATATATATATATATATATACGGTATATAATTCTTTTAACACGTGAGGATTTTTTTTTGTATTGAATTGTTTGTTTTCATGTGTTTTATTTTACATATATAATGGTAGAATTGCATCTACTAACCATGTAGAATAGGATATCATTAGTTTTGAAAATGAACCTATGACTTCATATCTGATATTTCCTAATTTCTTCATCTTCATTTCATCACATGTATGCATGTTATCTATGATGTTTTACGATTGTTAGGCCTATTATTTTATCAGCCACAATTTTTACATTATATTGTTATGTTATATTATAGCCGTGATGAAGGGGGAGTTCCTTTGACCCCCGAAACGCGTTCCTTTGACCCCCAAAAGTTGCTGTAGGGGACTACACACCCAAGCTGGAGTTGGCCTTTAGGGTTAGGACTTTTAGGATTAAGTGATGGGACAAGGGTTAATTTTAAGTCTTAACTATTAAGGATTAGGTAAACTTAAAGTGGAAATCTTGATTCAAATATATTTGCATGATCATGCTGAAAATGTGTGCAAATATTTTGTAGTAGATTTTTTTATACCTGTTGAGTTCTGGCTGCACTATGCAAATAAGATCCCCTGGCAGACCCAACAACCTAAATAATTAGTTGTTTGCATATGGCTTTGATGAAGGAAGGTAATTATGTACGTAGCTGCAGCCACAGTATCTCTAGTAAGCGCCATTTTTTACTGCTGCTGAAACAAACATTTGTTATCCAGCCAAGAGGTTTTCTTAAAACAATATCCATAATTCAGTTATTGCAGTTAACTCAATATAGGTTTGGTCTTGGCAATCTCTAATCTCCTTCATTTGCATAATACAGGGTCTTTAATGGTGTCAATAAGTATATTATTTCCTGTCCATTGAAAGTATTAAAAGTATTGATTGGTGTGCACATCTTTTTTTTAAAGAAATAATTTAAATACAGTACATCAATCTTGCAAAAGAGAACTCCAAACCCAAACAGATATCCATACAATAACTATACAGATTGCCAACAATCACATATTAAAGTAAAACATAATTTTTATGTTTAGCTATTATCTTTTACCAGTCTTCCTTAACCACTTTAATACTGGGCACTTTTACCCCCTTTCTGCCCAGGACAAATTTCATCTTTCAGCTCTGTCACACTTTGAATGACAATTGCAGTCATGCAACACTGTACCCAAACTACATTTTTATCATTTTGTTCATACAAATAGAGCTGTCTTTTGGTGGCATTTAATCACCACTGTTTCTTTTCTTTTTTTTTTTGCTAAATAAAAAAAATAGTTTTTCTTTGTTTCTGGTATAAAATGTTGTAAATATATAATCTTTCTTCATAAATTTAGCCCACAATGTATTCTGCTACATTTCCTTGGTGAAAATATCCTAAATCAGTGTATATTATTTAGTCTGTAGGAAAGTTATAGAGTCCACAAACTATGGTATATACAGTATCTGAAAATTGATGAATCCTGATGTACTGACTGACTCAGTACTCTGATCTGATTTCTTGAGGCCCTAAAATGGCAAGATAGTATAAATACCCCCAAATGACCCCCTTTTGCAAAATAGACAGTCCAAGGTATTTACTAAGAGGCATGGTGGGTTTTATGATGTTGTAATTTTTTTTTTTATATTTTTTTGGAATATGAAGAAATTATTTATTTATTTTTTTATAATTTGTCTTTTTTTTTTCTTTTTTTACATACTGTCACCAGTGCAGTACAGTGTCATCATATAACTGGTGTGGCGGTGATCAGTCAGGGACAGTGACTGGTGACAGTACGAAGAAAATTTTTTTTTGTAATTTTTTTTATAACTTGTTTTTATAATTTTTTTTTTACACACTGTGTTCAGAGAAATATAATGTTACCATAGTAACATTATACTACTCTGAGGAAGTGGTCAGGATTTTTATTTTTTTTTACACATTATGTTTACATACAGTAGTGAATTTCATTGTTATAAGCAAGCATTTTACTGAATGAAACTGATTTATTCAGTTTGTTTCATTTTGATTAGCTGTGATTGGTCAAAGCTAATCGCATGCTGCAGATGGGCTGTGATTGGCCCTGTCTGTACCATTTGATCAAATTGACCAATCACAGCTAGCAACATAATTGTACACAATGTATGGCATGAAAGGAAGGCATCCATTGTGTACAACTTTCATGAGACCTGCTGTGATTGGTCATGGCGGTCACATGGTACCAGCAGCAAGCTGGTACACTGATCAGTCATAGGCTGTGTCCCGTGGATGTCATATGATATCCAGTCAGGATGGGAAAGCCCACTGCCCAGCCGTCATCCTGCTATTGGCCAGGCGGGAAGGTGTTCAATCTCATTCCTAATATTTTTCTTGAAACAATGTACACTTCTTAGATAATTAAATATTTGGGATGTTACTTTTTGTTCTAAAATAAAGAAATATATGTAAATATTATACAATATTATACAAAATTCAACAAAACAAACAGAGCGCAGCTAAGTGTAGTATTAAAAGTGCTTTATTGTGAAAAAAAAAGTCATAAAAATGGCCACTCACAAACATGAAGAGGAATAGCACAAATCAGAAACCAGATGCTTTTCCATTGCACCAAGGTCCAGCACAGCAGAAGGATGCAACTGGCATAAATCATTGCTCTGAAGTGGCTCCAAACACATACAACCCAGCAGAATGCAGCAAGGGACAGCCAGACATCACAGGTAAATAAGGCTCCATGCACACTGGGCTTAAAAAAAGTGCCAGTTCCCTTGGCAGAAACAAAACGCTTATATATAATGTTTTTGTATGGAGTTTAGCATTTTTTCTGTCAGAAAGCTCCAAACAAAAACACAAACCAGAAGGATTTTTTTACAGCCTCTAAACGCTGAGCTCAAAATGTACATAGCACTTTTTATCCAAGTTATCTAGTCTAATAATCAATATTTGCTAAGTAACAGTTCTCTCCAACATAGTGACTGCAGAGAAGAGATATTGATGATGTTTGATGATAATGATATTTTTACATATTGTAGTGATAACTAGGGAAATGCTGCAGCATAACCTATAGAAACCTCTTACCATTTGAGCCATACATAAGTGTACTGTTATTTGGTGTTTTGGGTAAAACCTTTAACTTCGCATCCAGTTTTTTTAAATAAGTCTAAGGGTGGATATATATAGATATACTGTGTATATATCTATATATATAGATATATATCTATAGATATATATCTATCTATATATATAGATATATATAGATATATATATAGATATATCTATATATATAGTATCTCACAAAAGATGGGTAGTGGGGGGACCCCACTACCCATCCCTGACCATTCCGAGTACTCCCCATTTATCACCACCCTCTGAACTCACCCTTGTAGCCAGTTTTCAATCCATGTACTCACCCTATGGTCCATGCCAACGGACCTTATTTTGTACAGTAAACGTTTATGAGGGAACTGTGTCAAATGCTTTTGCAAAATCCAGATACACCATGTCTATGGGCCTTCCTTTATCTAGATGGCAACTCACCTCCTCATAGAAGGTTAAAAGATTGGTTTGGCAAGAACGATTCTTCATGAATCCATGCTAATTACTAGGGATGAGCCAAACACCCCCCCAGTTCGGTTCGCATCCAGAACATGCGAACGGACCGAAAGTTCTCGCGAACATTCGAACACCGTTAAAGTCTATGGGACTCGAACATGAGAAATCTAAAGTGCGAATTTTAAAGGCTAATATGCCAGTTATTGTCCTAAAAAAGGGTTTGGGGACCCGGGTCCTGCCCCAGGGGACATGTATCAATGCAAAAGAAAGTTTTAAAAAGTCCGTTTTTTCGGGAGCAGTGATTTTAATGATGCTTTAAGTGAAAAAATAAAAGTGAAATATTCCTTTAAATATCTTACCTGGGGGGTGTCTCTTGTATGCCTGTAAAGTGGCACGTGTTTCCGGTGTTTAGAACAGTCCCTACACAAAATTACATTTCTAAAGGAATAAAAGTCATTCAAAACTGCTTGCGGCTGTAATGTAATGTCGGGTCCCGGCAATATGGATGAAAATTATTGAGAAAAACGGCATGGGTAACCCCCCAGCCCATTACCAGGCCCTTTGGGTCTTGTATGGATATTAAGGGGAACCCCACACCCAAATGAAAAAAGAAAAGGCGTGGGGCCCCCAGGCCCTATATACTCTGAACAGCAGTATACAGGCGGTCCCTGGGTTACAAACAAAATAGGAACTGTAGGTTTGTTCTTAAGTTGAATCTGTTTGTAATTTGGAACAGGTAAGTGTAGCTCCAGCCAAAAAATCTATTTTTAAGCTTTTGGATAACATAGGGAAGGGTTATCATCACCCCTGTAACATTTGTTTTGCTGTCTGTGCCCCTGTTCAGAAGATTTCACCTCACTTTCTGTCCCAATGACAATTGGATTTTGAAAATTTGGGGTTTTTAGGAAAACAAGGATTGGTGATAAAGCATCAGTGGAGACACCTTTTTCCCATATTAACTCTTACAGGAGAAAATTTTCCTTGCTAGGAGTAGATTTCCTCTCACTTCCTGTTGTCTCCCTCTGTTTTTAAGTAGGAGTCGTTTGTAAGTCGGATGTTTGAAAGTAGGGGACCGCCTGTATATACTATACGGCCTGCCCTATATACTCTGCAGAAATTTGGATCTTGTTGTGTTGGTGGTACCAGAACACTGTAAGCCCTCACAGTTACTCTTGGTGGGCGCTGGAACGGGCCCTTCTGTGAAATATTATATCAAGAATTGTAATTACATTCCCCTGTTGAACAGAGGCAGAAAAATTGGGCCTTTGGTGGTGGTGGTGGTGCCACAACACTGTAAGCCCTCACAGTTACTCTTGGTGGGCATTGGAAATGGCCCTGCTGTGAAATATTATATCAAGAATTGTAATTACATGCCCCTGTTGAACAGGGTCAGGAAAATTGGGCCTTTGGTGGTGGTGTGGAGTTGTTGCCACAACACTGTAAGCCCTCACAGTTACTCTTGGTGGGTGCAGGAATGGGCCCTGCTGTGAAATATTAGATCAAAAATTGTAATTACACGCTCCTGTTAAACAAGATTGGCTTTTAGGCAGTGGTGGTGGTGCCACAACACTGTAACCCCTCACAGATTCTGTTGTTGAGTGCAGGAACGAGCCCTGCTGTGAAATATTAGATCAAAAATTGCAATTATGCACCCCTGTTAAACAGGGGCAGAAAAATTGGGCCTTAGGCGGCGGTGGTGGTAGTGGTGACACAACACTGTAAAGCCTCACAGATACACTTGTTGAGCGCAGGAACAGGCCCTGCTGCAGAATATTACAGCAAAAATTGTAATCACACGCCCCTGTTAAACAGGGGAAGAAAAATTGGGCCTTAGGTACTGATGCTGGTGCCACAACACTTTAACCCCTCACAGATACTCTAGTTGAGCGCAGGAATGAGCCCTGCTGCGAAATATTACAGCAAAAGTTGTAATTACGTGGCCCTGTTAAACAGGGGCAGAAAAATTGGGCCTTAGGTGACGGTGGTGGTGCCACAACACTGCAACCCCTCACAGATACTCTAGTTGAGCACAGGAACGAGCCCTGCTGCAAAATATTACAGCAAATATTGTAATTACACGCCCTTATTAAACAGGGGCAGAAAAATTGGGCTTTGGGAACTGGTGCTGGTGACCAGAACCAAAAATGTTCTTAGAAGCTATCAACATGAACATTGAGGAGGAATAGGATAGTCACTCAGCATAACAGGATAGTCACTAAGCATCAGCATAGGCAGTCTTCAAGGGATCTCACATTCATAAAAAAATTAATCGGTTACATCAACATCAGGTGCTTGGTAGCTGGTGATCCAAGACTGATTCATTTTTATGAAGGTGAGCCGATCAACTGAGTCTGTGGACAGGCGCACACTGTGATCGGTTACAAAGCCTCCAGCAGCACTGAATGTGCGTTCAGATAGAACGCTGGATGCAGGACAGGCCAGTAGCTCAATTGCAAGCTCTGGCCAGTGATCCACCCTCAAGACCCAGTAACCCAGTGTATTTTCGTTGTGAAAGGTCTCCAAGTCTGATCTTGCCCCTAGGTATTCCTGCACCATGTACAATAGATGCTGGCGATGGTTGCTGGAACCGATCAGACCTTGGGGCTACAGACTAAAAAATTGTCCAAACGCATCGGTCAAACTGCCACCTTCTCCACCGCTCCTTCTGTGACTGACCGAAGCCTCAGCAACACGTTGTCCAGGAGGACCAGGAAATTGCAACCTCCCAGGTTCTGGAAATGCATTGCACAAACCTTTCTGCAAGGCCTCCCGAAGATGTTTCATCCTCTGCTCCCTCTGCGAAGGCTGCATAAGTTCTGCAACCTTACCCTTGTAACGTGAATCAAGAAGGGTTGCCAGCCAGTACTCATCCCTCTCCTTGATACTACGAATCCGAGGGTCCTTTCGCAGGCTTTGCAGGATCAGGGAGGCCATGCAGCGTAGGTTTGCTGAGGCATTTGGCCTGGAGTCCTCTGGATCACTAAGGACGACATGATTCGCAGCCACCTCATCCCAGCCACGTACAAGTCCATGGGTTTCTGGGGACTGAAAACGATCCCTTGAAGACTGCTGCTGAGTGCTAGGCTCCACCACCATGCTGACACAATGCTCATCCTCCTCCTCCTTTACCTGTGTGATAGGCGGGCCTGCAGGAATACTGTCTGGATAAAGGGGGCCTTCAGCGGTAAGGAAGTCCTCCTCTTCCTCCCTCTGTTCTGGCTCAAGTGCCCTGTCCATTATTCCACGCAGAGTGTGCTCCAGCAGGTAGACAAGAGGGACAGTATCACTGATGCATGCACTGTCACTGCTCACAATCCTCGTGGCTTCCTCAAATGGTGACAGGAGACAGGACAGTGCATGCATCCTTGATCATTAGCCACTGCCGTGGCGAAAAAAAGCTAAGCTCCCCTGACCCTGTCCTGGTGCCATACTCGCACAGGTACTCATTGATGGCCCTCTGCTGTGTGTGCAGCCGCTGCAGCATTGCCAACGTTGAGTTCCGCTTGGTGGGCATGTCACAGATGAGGCGGTTCTTGGGCAGGTTGCATTCCTTTTGAAGGTCAGCCAGTCGAGCACTGGCATTATATGACCAGCGGAAATGCCAACAGACTTTCCTGGCCTGCCTCAGGAGATCCTGTATGCCCGGGTACATGCACAAGAACTGCTGCACCACCAAATTAAGGACATGAGCCAAACAGGGAACATGGGTCGAGTGTCCCTGTCGGAGGGCGGAGAGGAGGTTGGTGTCATTGTTGCAAACCATCATTCCTGCCTGAAGCTGGCGTGGCATCAACCACCTCTGAGCTGCCAGAATCTCTGCCCCAGTGTGTTCTCCTGTCCCCTAAGCAGACCAACTCAAGCACCGCTTGGCACCTTTTTGCTTGCGTAGCCCCTAGAACGCCTACGGAGCACCGCTGGTTCCGAGGACAAATCTGCACAGGAAGAGGCCATAGAGGAAGAAGAAAAGGAGGGGGTGGAGGAGAGAGGTGTGGCAGAATCACCACTACCAGCATTTTGGAGGTGTGGTGGCGGAACAAGCTCCAACATTACTGCACCCTGTCCTGCATCCTTTCCAGCTGCCAGCAGAGTTACCCAGTGAGCCGTGAAAGAAAGGTAATGTCCCTGTCCATGCCTGCTGGACCATGAGTCAGCGGTAATATGCACCTTGCCACTGACCGCCCTGTCCAACAAGGCCAAGACATTAAATAAAAAGTAATGATGCACTAAAGTATGCTAGATGTGGTTTCATACTTGCAGTATTTGCTTATGCACTTAATATTTATTAGCTTTTGCGATTATGTTTATTTAATTTATTTCACAATATTTAGTGTGGTATACACTTCCACACACATTTTATGCACTTTTTTTTGTCATAATAGCTGCACATCTAGCATACTTTAGCGCATCATTACTTTTTATTTATTTGCTATCTACACACAATACGAGACATATTTCATGCATGCGGCTGAGTAGTGCTTACACTTAGCACTGGGTTCAGTGTGGCTTGTAGGATTTTTTCTTTTATAAGGCCAAGACATTGCCTTCCACTTGCCGGTAGAGAGCCGGAATGGCCTTCCGAGAAAAAAAAATGGCGTTTGGGAACCTGCCACTGAGGTACCGCACATTCCACAAATTCTCAAAAGGGGGCAGAGTCTACCAGCTGAAAAGGCAGCAGTTGGAGTGCTAGCAATTTAGCCAAACTAGCATTCAGCCGCTGAGCATGTGGATGGCTGGGACCAAATTTCTTTCTCTGGTTTAGCAACTGGGGTAGGGAAATTTGCCTGCTACAATCGGATTTAGGTGTACCGCTAGCAGATAGCCCGCAAGTGCTTGGGACACCTAATTCTACACCTTCATTCCTCTCAGTGCAGGTCTCTGAGAGGACTGAAGGTATAGTGGGGTTGGAGATCCCAGCTGATGAGGAGCAAGAAGAGGTCCGCCTTGTTCTTTGGTGTGGGTCTTTTAAGTACTGTTGCCAACGTACTGCATGGGAGCTCGACATATGTCTGGTCAAGCATGTGGTGCCCAAGCGGCTGCTGTTTTGACCATGCTTAATACGCTTCAGACATATGTTGCAAACAGCAATGGTGCGATCTGCTTCACATGTCTCAAAAAAGGCCCACACCAAAGAAAATGCACGGAGTCAGCAGCGCCCTGCACATGTGGAGCTCTGCGGTGTGATGCAGTCGGTTGTCTGTCCTTAAGTTGGCCCCTGGTGGGCATCCTGACTTGTTGGAGATGTGCCTCCTCCTCCTCCTTCTCCTCTTTTCTATCAGGCACCCACGTAGAGTCAGTAACCTCATCATCCCCTCCCTCCTCACCACTGAAGCAAACCTGGCAGTATGCTACAGCTGGGGGAACATGACTGACAGTTTCTTGTCCTTCTTGGGCACCCCCTCTCTCTGGGCTCACATTACTGCCTTCGTGACATGATGGTGGGGCTAGGGAAGAAGTGACTGATGCCATTGAGCCAATGGAATAGGCCGCTTTGGCAGCTGTATTGGCAGCCAAACTTCTCTTAGCCTGGGTGACAGAGGTTGAGGAGGATGAAGACAGCTTTGTGATCCACTCTACCAACTCTTCTGCATGTTGTGGCTCAACACGGCTAGCTGTAAAAAAAAAGGACAAGTGTGCCCCACGGCCACGCGCTGAGAATGCATCATGTCCACGACCAGCACTGTTGGCTGTAGACACAGAGCCTGCTTGCCCTCTTTTAGTGGCCTGTAAGTGTCTGCCTTTCCTTGGTGGCCTTCCAGACATGCTGTAAAATTGGATTAGCAAAACACCGCCTGATGTTTACTAGAAAAAATTCACCAGGAATGGCCTGCAGTCAGGTATAGGCTTGGCTAGAGTAGAATGCAGTGGATATATATGTAGGAGACTGTATGTATAGCTTTATGCACTGCAGATCACTGAATCACCTGTCTGCCTGCCTGAAAGTGTCGTTGAAAACGTACACCAGGAATGGCCTGTAGACAGGTACAGGCTTGGCTAGACTAGAATGCAGTGGATATATATGTAGGAGACAGTATATTTATCTTTATGCACTGCAGATCACTGAATCACCTGCCTGGCCGTCCTGCCTGAAAGTGTCTTTGAATACGTACACCAGGCATGGCCTATAGTCAGGTATAGGCTTGGCTAGACTAGAATGCAGTAGATATATATGTAGGAGACAGTATATATATTTTATGCACTGCAGATCATGGAATCACCTGCCTGGCCTGCCTGCCTGAAAGTGTCTTTGAATACGTACACCAGGAATGGCCTATAGTCAGGTATAGGCTTGGCTAGACTAGAATGCAGTGGGTATATATGTAGGAGACAGTATATATATATATTTTATGCACAGCAGATCACTGAATCACCTGCCTGCCTGCCTGAAAGTGTATTTGAAAACGTACACCAGCAATGGCCTGCAGTTAGATATAGGCTTGGCTAGACTGGAATGCAGTGGATATATATATATATATATATATATATATATATATATATATATATATATATATATATATATATTATATCTTGGAGACTGTATATATATTTAATGCACTGCAGATCACTGAATCACTTGCCTGCCTGCCTGAAAGTGT